>NW_007379380.1:0-37884 GCF_000475195.1 Diaphorina citri | reverse complement strand
AACTAATGGAGGGGAGGGGGGTGGGGAGGAACGGAGGGAGAAAAAGGAGCAACTGAAAGTGGAGGTAGGTTGTAAAAGAGACTATAAAAATTACAGTTTCTAATACTTTATATCGTGCAGCCGTCTGATACCTATGAAGCTCACAGAGGAGTTTCTATTGTCCAAACAATTCTGTCTACCTAATACTTACCTATATACCTCATACCTACTTAGGTAAGTAGGTAACCATTTTCCTTATCGTTCAAGATGATGGAATCTTGTCATGCTGTTTGAAACGAGAGGAATGTAAGAACATGAACACTTGTTATTCTCATAAGGTCTATTATTCTATTCCATCCTTCTTACCCATTCTATTTCTTGAAGATTTCCTAGCGTTTCATTTCGTCTTGTTCTCCTAATGAAGGTCACCAACAGGTTTTGAGAGAGGTACCTACTAGGCCAAAAAAGATCAAATTACAAATACGATAGGCACAGTAAGAAAGGAAAGCTAATCTCATTGGCACATGAGTAGATACATATTTATACTTGATACTTATAGGAAACTCAAATCTCAGTTCAGAAATTAATCCATCTTCTTCACAGCTCAACCTTCAACCACATCTTTGCCATCGAAAAACACAATTAATAAACGAACAATAAGTAGGTACCTAAGTGAAAGAAAAATGAAATAAAAATTAATAAAAGAAAAACAATCCTGATCAGCTCAACTAAATACAAGGTACGGAATAAGCTGATAAGTTAGGTTGAAAACAGAGCGGAGTGGAGAGCAGAAATTTACTATAGCGGATAGGCCATAGAGCAGCGGTTCCCAACCGGGAGGTACGCGTACCCCTGGGGGTACGTGAGAGACCTTCCGGGGGTATAATACGCGAGAAAAAATTGAGTAATGGCGGACAAAGGCAATTTTTGAATTTTGATGGGTTATCAATGCAGTACAGCCCAGAAATGTACTGAATTTTGACCTCAAGGCAATGTGAAGTACTGATTTTTTTTTCAAAAGGTACTGGGAGTGTTTAGAACTCAGTAGTAATGTTACACATCAACCTAGGTATTTGTAACCAGTACTCATTATGATGGTGGCGGGGGTAAGTGAGATTAAATCCGGGTACCCAAGGGGTACGCGGGCGAAAAAAGGTTGGGAACCACTGCCATAGAGCATCGAGCAGGTAGAGGGACGCGGCGAAAAAGGAAAGCGACTTCAAACCTCATAGAACTGAGAGAGCAGTTCCTCAAAGAGTCCTCCAGTTTATTGAACCCTAAAAGCTCCTAACGAATTTTGGTTTCTGCTCATGCGCAGAACTTTCTGAGGAAAAAATTCTGTGACCTGCAAAACTTTTTTGAGATGACTGATGAACCTAGCTAAATTTTGCCGTAAAAAATCCCCTAATTCTCAGCCCAATATACCTCTATTTACCTACCTTAGCCTACCTACCTGTACTTTATAATGACGATGTTAACCATAATCCTCCTTACCCTACTCCCTTACAATAACAAGTGAATCTTACTTTAAAGGTATCTTTTATTTAGTGAATCTTAACCGAAAGGTTAAAATAGCCAATCCCAAAGTGTAGCCCTGGGTGTTATTAGAAAAAGTTGCCCAACATACCCCTAAAAACTCCTGTTTCCATTTCACGAAAGGTCGAACCCGACGCTCAACCGTCAGTTCAACCTTGGGGTTGAGGAGTGCTCAACTTTTTGAAACTTTGTAAATTTATTTAATTAAACTTTTCCCTCACTTTTTTTTATTCTATTTTAAATTTTTGACACTCTGTTTTTATTTTTATTTTCTCAAAACACATTTCAAGTTGTTTGCTTCAGTTGCGAGAAGTTTTGACTTCTCTGAGGCTTTTGATAAGATGATGAGCTTTCAGCAGCAAATATATCGCTCTCTACCCCCTGCTCTGTGCTCTTTGCTTTCTACTTGTATTAAATTAATAAAAGTTTCCTCACAAACAAGTTCGGTTTTGTACGTTTCTGTCCGTCTTCTTCTTTCTTTCTTTCTTTTTGTTCTTCTTCTTCTTATCTTCTTTACTTATTCTTTCCTTCTCCCGCTCCCTTCCGCTAATTCTTCTTCGACTACTACTCCTCCTTCTCCTTTTTCATGTTCTTCTATTCTCTTTCCTCCTCCTTTTTTTTCTCCTGCTACCTACTCGTTCTTCTTTTTCTCTTCCTCCTCCTCCTTCTGATATTCAAAGTTTCTCCTTTTTTCTCTTTCTCATCTTCCCCCTCCTCCTTCTGGTTCTCTTCTTCATCATCTCCTCCCTCTCATCTACATTTTCCTCCTTTTTGTATGTCGTCTCCAACTCTCCACCTATCCCCATTGGTTTCATTTTGCTTGAAGTGTTTCAGCTGTTCTGACAAGTGGGCCATTTTGTAAACTTGGCACCGACCGGCACGGTGTCCATCGGGCAGTCCTAGTCTGCTCGTAAGTCGTCGAAATAAGAAGGTAAGATATACCTCTGGCATAACTAAAACTAAGCCTAAGCTATAAGTAAGGCATAACTTCTTCATTAATATCCCGCCATTGTCAAGATTTGGGGGAACTTGTTTGTTCCTTTCCTTCTTGAATCATTAAACATGAGCAACTTTTTCTTCAAGTTTGGCAGAAAAAAGAACAAGGCTAAAAGTTTCTTTCTCTCAAGTTCTCGTAAAGAGCTCAAAACTCATTTTTCAGCTTTTTTTCTTACTTTCCTTGTTCTACAATAAGGGAAAAAACTCTCGGCCCTGAAACTAATGTAGGTAGGTAATCGGCTGTTGATCAGTTTTTTATGGTCAGTTTTTAGTATCATCAAAACACGGGTTGAGGTCTCTAATTGCCTAAATCCAAGGTTTCAGCCATTGTTCCTTGGGTGTGGGTACCTATTTATTTATGCGCCTGTCTGTCTGTAAATAAGTATCCTGAAGAGCTCAAAACTGATTTTTTTTTTTTTTTAAATCTAATAGGATAAGAAAATTCGTGTGATGTTCACACCAGATTTTTTTCCACACTTTTCCTGTTTCTACGTGCGTTTGTTTGTTGCGTAACACTCATTAAGTAAATTTGCTTTCAGTTTTATGCTGCCTTTTTTGGCCTTTAGTTAAAAGTTCAGGGCTGAAGAATTGTTTCCCAACACAAAGAGTGAGTGGGAGAGAGAGAGGGAAAGGGAGAGAGAGAGAGGGGGGAGAGGGAGAGAGAGAGAGAAAGGAACATTAATAATTATTTCCATGTTCAGTGTCGCGGTTGAAAGGCTCAGGGACCACTGTACCACTGAAGTTAAGCACACTTGGGCATGGTGTATGTCTGGATGACGAAATTTGGTTCGCATTACGTGCTGCTGACTGAATTTGGGCTGTCATTTGGTTTTGACTACAACATTTTAAGAGTGGATGCCCTTCGCGCTCAACCTTTACTATTTCTTTAGCAAGGGGAAATTTCAGACTGTTATTCTCCCTGTTGAAAGACCGCTAGTCAAACTTTTGCACCACTAATACCACACTATAATGATAATTATTCTTACCTGTTACCCTGACACAGTCACATTACGGTGAAAAATTATCCGCCAAACTAATAAGGTATATATCATCTCATTTTCTGTTTCTCCTCTGTTTTACTCCATACATTTTTTTTTCCACTGCATTACTATTTTTGGTATCATGACTATGTTTCACTGTAGATATACGGTTACATTTAGAAAGTTCCTTACTATGTATGATGCATGGTAGGTATCATTAGTCGTATTACCTATGTTTTCTCCTTCGTACATAACTTACTGTTTTATCATTACCATGTATCTATTTTGTTTCACTAACATGTCTAAAGTCTATTTTGTTAGCGACTGTTATTCTATCATTATAATTCTTCATTTAGGTGCCCCAGCAAGTTTGCACCATTTCTCTTGTTTTTCTTATTCTTAATTCAACAGTTTTTTCGCTCTTAACCCTTTCACCGCTAAAGGGACAATACGTAGGTACAACAGAATCATTATTTTAAAAGAGGGATGTCTTATCCCAGACCTAACGAAAAATTTCCGTTCTCAGTGCTTTTCAAATGTTTCTTTTGTGATTTAAAACGTCAGTAAAATTCACTTGCCAGCCTAGTTAGCTTACTTGGTAGTGCGTCTGCCTTGTAAGCGCTAGGCCGCGAGGGAACTGTAACTGCTATGGTCTTATCGTCCCGATATCGAAGAGAGAAGGAAGACAGGATAGGAGAAAGCCAGCCGTAAAATTCACTTGGCTAACTTGTCTGGTTTTGTCTCCAGATCGATTTTTGTTCAGTAGTCCTATCCTAGGAGACCTAGCCTAGGAGGACATGAAACTTTGTAAAGGCCTTATTTATAGCCCAAATAATAATACCAGATCAGAGAAAATGAAAGATTATGGTCCTAAAATCAGTCGGGGTGAAAGGGCTAAAGCTCTCGGGGAGTATGGTATTATATTTGTTTTTATTTCGCGTATTCTCCCAGCATTATCATGTTTCATAATATTTTAAGTTGGGGAAAAACACACAAAACATTTTCCCAGCAAGAAGACAAAAATATACCGGGTGGGACCGTTAGTGGAGGTACACCATCCACCTTGCGATGTTGAGGTATGGGGGAGACAAAGTAACCGAGGGTTCTTGAAATTATCCACCGCGATAAAAATCATGGGCAGTAATTCGTAGAGACATTTTCGGATAACATTTTCCCAGCAAGAAGACAAAAATATACCGGGTGGGACAGTTAGTAGAGGTACACCATCCACCTTGCGATGTTGAGGTATGGGGAGACAAAGTAACCGAGGGTTCTTGAAACTATCCACCCCGATAAAAATCATGGGCAGTAATTCGTAGAGACATTTTCGTATATTTTTTTGGGCGTTATGAACTGTGGGAACTACCTTTTGGGTTGTAGAGCTCGCCAATACGGCCACTAACATTTTCCCAGCAAGAAGACAAAAATATACCGGGTGGGACAGTTAGTAGAGGTACACCATCCACCTTGCGATGTTGAGGTATGGGGAAGACAAAGTAACCGAGGGTTCTTGAAACTATCCACCGCGATAAAAATCATGGGCAGAAATTCGTAGAGACATTTTCGGATATTTTTGGGCGTTATGAATTGTGGGAACTACCTTTTGGGTTGTAGAGCTCGCCAATTTTGGCCAAGCGGCCATATCTTGAGACCGCTCGGAAATTAGATGGTGAAAATTCCTTCTAGGTGCGGATTTTATCCTTGAACGGATAATGTTCGTTCTCGGAACGGCTGGCTTTCTCTTATCCTGTTTTTTTCCCTCTCTTTGATTTCGGGACGATAAGACTTTAGCAGTTAGGTACGGTTCCTTCTATCAAATTTCTTGAAAAAAAGAAAATATATACATGTACTTGTTTCTCTTCAGAATTCAGACCATCTCTCTAATTTATGACTATTTCTCTAATCTTGAAACTGAGTTAGGACGAGAATATTAGGCTTCGTCATAAACACAGCGGCTCAGGCTGAAATTTGTTATTTTTTATGTTCATTTGACTGTTAATTATGAATTTATGTAAAACGACTAATGGTGGATTTCACCAACAAGTTAATCAGAAATTCCACTAATGGGAGATTTTTCAATTAACCAAAAAGGGGCTATTAAATAGATAGTTATTGATTTAAGTGAGTGAAATGTGTTTTTTAAACATTTGTAAACATAAACACCTTTAGTTCTTTTGATTTTATAATTATCCATCCAATGACTCCCTTTCAGCCAATTAAAAAATCTCCCAATAGCAAAATCTCCAATTATCTCATTGGTGAAATCCACAATCAAGTTACTACCGGCGGAAGGTCGTGCCACCTTAGCAGTTATACAGTGACGCTAAAAAAAACCCTTGGAAATACATAAATAATTTTTGGCAAAACCAAAATCTCCCGCTGGTTTTTCTCGTCACAAGCCGCCATCAGGGAGAGAGTTTTCACCAAGATGGTGTAATATTCGGATCTGGGACAGACGGGGAGAAGTGGAGGACGGAAAAGAGGAGAAAAAGTAGAAGAGTTGAAAGGAGCGGAGGATGAGGCGAATGTGAAGAAGGAGAATTAAGAGAAGGAGGAGGAGATAAATAGGATGATTGGAATGCTGCCTCTATGGCGCGACCAGGCAGCTCGGTCGTACGACCCTGTCGCTATGATCGGAACGCCACCTTTAGGCAGACAAGCCTTGTAGAGACAGTGTTGGTGGTTGCTGGATTGAGCTAAATAGTAAAGGTGGCGTTCCGGTCATAGCGATAGGGTCGCACGACCGGGAAGCTTGGCTCGGAAAGTACTTCATAAGAATACATCCATAGAAAGCAGTAGGAAGCGGTCGCACAGCTTGGTCGTACGACCCGGTCGCTATGATCGGAACGCCACCTTAAGTCTCCTTACTAGATGCGTTTTTATAAAAAGTGACATTTTTAGTAAATTTTGTCTCTCGAGCGACGATTTTACAGAACAAGAAGTAAGAGAGACAGAAGGAAAATATACAGAAACACTTTTCACTTCGCAGTGTTGCAAAGTCTCCTGGGAAATACAAGGAGAGTAACATTCTGCATCATGTGTTGTTATTTGTGACAATCCTCAATATGGTTCATTGTTGTAAATATGGTTTATTATCCTGAATATGGTGTACCCATTGTTGTAAAATATGGTATAGGTATGTTGTAAATATGGTTCCATAAGGTTTATTATCCGGAATATGGTGTATTGTTGTAAATATGTTTTATTACGTTCATTGTTGTAAATATGGTTTATTATCCTGAATATGGTGTACCTATTGATGTAAAATATGGTATAGGTATGTTGTAAATATGGTTCAATAAGGTTTATTATCCGGAATATGGTGTATTGTTGTAAATATGTTTTATTATCCTGAATATGGTGTATTGTTGTAAATATGGTTCATTACCTACAGTAAATATGGATTATTATCGTGAATATTTTGTACTTATTGTTGTAAAATATTATTGTTTATTTTCCTCAATATGGTATACATATTGTTGTAAATGTGGTTCAATATGGTTTATTATGTTTTATTACCCTGAATATGGTGTATTGTTGTAAATATGGTTCATTACCTACAGTAAATATGGTTTATTATCGTGAATATTTTGTACTTATTGTTGTAAATTAATATAGTTTATTATCCTCAATATGGTATACATATTGTTGTAAATGTGGTTCAATATGGTTTATTATACTAATTATGGTGTATTGTTGTAAATATGGTTTACTATTGTGAAAAATAACCATGTTTTACCGAAACTACCTGTAATCATTGTAAATTACGATTACCAATGTTTTTTCTCATTATTACTTATTATTCTTATTACACAATTATGAAAATGACATAATTATGATATAAAATCAAATAATAAGACAAGAAATAAATAAGACATTCGTATTTACGTACCTACCTACTTATTGGAATTTATGCTCCTTAGTAGCATCTTCATAAAATGTCATGACGGTATATTTTTTATGTTTTGAAAACAAAAGTCAAGAAGAAAAATTTAATGCAGGTGGGTGGTATCAACCAGCTAGAGGGCAGGTTAGATAATTTATTTTTAATGTTTGTTGAAGATGAAAAAAAGAAATGAAGAAGAAGAAGAAGAAGAAGAAGAAAAATGGAGAGGAAGTGAAGGAATTAAAAATAATGATCACGTTTTTTCGAAGCACAAGGAATGAGTTTTGAGTGATAAAGCATTTAATCTGAAGAAATAAAAATCGGATGAAAATTATAGAAACAAGAGGATAGGTAGAATTCAAGTTGGAAAAAAAAAGAAAAAAATCTGACCAACCGACGCGATTGCGACATGGACCTTCCAGTTACCAGCGAAACACCAAAGGTAAGCTACGTTCATCGTGGCTTCTAAACAGACGGCCATGTAATATTCGGCAGGTTGGGTAATAACTGGACAAAAATTCAACGCCCCTGCCCTCTAAATAGGACTCTTCTGGGAAGAAAATATTCAAATGAAGAAAAACACAGCCATGTATGATTCAAAAGTAATATATTTTATATGTATACCGACGCGATTGCGACATGGACCTTCCAGTTACCAGCGAAACACCAAAGGTAAGCTACGTTCATCGTGGCTTCTAAACAGACGGCCATTTCGGCAGGTTGGGTGATAACTGGACAAAAATTCAACGCCCCTGCCCTCTAAATAGGTCTCTTCTGGGAAGAAAATATTCAAAGGAAGGAAAACACAGCCGTGTATGATTCAAAAGTAATATATTTTATATGTATATTTTTTATAGGAGACATAAAATTTATAAAATTAAATTAAAAATTGATTTTAAAAACTGATAGATTAATTAATATTACATTTGGAAAGAGGTTAGTCTTTAGAAAAGGGGGCAGAGGAAGAAAAGTAGAGGAGTTTACAAAGTTTATTGCCTAATTTAGAAAGTACCGTAGCAGGGGGTAAGTTTGGACAGGAGATTGTCGGTCTAAGTCACCCCATGATACCAGTCCGCATTGGGAATATTTTTCAATAACTACATGCAGGGTTTAGAAAACAAAGTAGAGGAGTTTACAAAGTTTATTGCCTAATTTAGAAAGTACCGTAGCAGGGGGTAAGTTTGGACAGGAGATTGTCGGTCTAAGTCATGATACCAGTCCGCATTGGCAATATTTTTCAATAACTACATGCAGGGTTTAGAAAACAGCTGATTCTAGATTGGTTCTGATGGATTCAACATATCCCTAAATCAACTACACAAATATTTATGGATAAATCTAATATGCCTGAATCAGCCTAAAATTAGCCAAAGCACAATTATTGACCATAATATTATGAGTCCTTTTTATTAGCACATAGGTAAATTTAGAAAGTACCGTAGCAGGGGGTAAGTTTGGACAGGAGATTGTCGGTCTAAGTTACCCCATGATACCAGTCCGCATTGGGAATATTTTTCAATAACTACATGCAGAGTTTAGAAAACAGCTGATTCTATATGGGTTCTGATGGATTCAACATATGCCTAAATCAACTACACAAATATTTCTGGATAAATCTAATATACCTGAATCAGCCTAAAATATATTAGCCAAAGCACAATTATTGACCATATTAGTCCTTTTTATTAGCACATAGGTAAGCGCTAAAATATGGTTGAATTCAACCACTCATGGTTAATTAGTTAATAAAGTATTGGAAGTTGTGCCTATGAGGTTATAAAGCGTGGGAAATTATCACCAACTAAAATACCAACTACATACATAATTCACCACTCATGGTTAATTAGTTAATAAAGTATTGGAAGTTGTGCCTATGAGGTTATAAAGCGTGGGAAATTATCACCAACTAAAATACCGACTACATAATTTAATTTATTACTTGACATTTGAGTTGATAAAAATCTTCGACAATTTGGCAACATTAATTAATAATTACATAATTATCAACATGAAAATTGTGAAATACATTCCAAAAACAGGAGACAATAAGAGATTACAATTGAGTGCATTGAAGTTAGGCTAGCATGTTCAAAGTATTACCCAAGTATGACAAAAAGAAATTGGCAAACTCGTTGCAATATCAACAAGATGATTCTACATAATTATATCAGCATTAAAGATGTACCTCGATTATTACATATTTAAAAACATCAATGAACATGAAGATACTAACCTTGTCATTATGAAGACGTCAAATACCACCTTATAGGCTAGCATTGGCACCACTAAATTTCTGAGTGTCTAAACATAGAAATGATACAGGAGCACCTTTGAACAAAGGTCAGCGTGTCGATATGGCGAAATGAATCTGAAGAGATAGTAATTTAAACAAAAGAGACATCCTTGTGGTGAGTATTTACACATTAGAATATAATGATCATTCAGTTACTATAATTTAAATACTTGTTCAAAAAAGGTAATTAAAAAATAACATAAAAAGTTTTGGAGAACAAATAAATGGAATATAGTTTTTTTTTTTACAAAATAGTTGAACATCAACATGGAATGAAAATAAATACTGATTTCTACCTAACATAAATAATCTCTGTACAGAAGTGGGTGTAAAAAATGGGGAGACAAGAAAAAGGATACTCCGATTTTAACCCGTGAGTACACGCGTTAAAAATCCGAACGTCAGTACACGCGTGTAGAGAAAAAATCTCACACCTGGTTTTGCTTTGTATTTCGTTCTGTTTGAAGAATTATGTAATATTTTTAAGATAGATTAAGTTGGTTTATGAATTAAAACTATATTTAAATTAATTTCAGCAACTTTTTTTTAAACAAAAAAATGGGGAGACAAGAAAAAGGATACTCCGATTTTACCAGCTACTATTTACAAATCACAAGTAAGATTCGATAAAAAATATTTTTTTGGGAGGTCTAAAGGAAATGCCACAATGAACCTACAGGTTATGGCAGAATTTGTGTTGCAAAGGTTTCATCCGAGTTCAAAGTATTACCCAAGTATGACAAAAAGAAATTGGCAAACTCGTTGCAATATCAAATATCAACAAGATGATTCTACATGATTATATCAGCATAAAAGATGTACCTCGATTAATACATATTTGAAACATCAATGAACATGAAGATACTAACCTTGTCATTATGAAGACGTCGTTCAAAGTATTACCCAAGTATGACAAAAAGAAATTGGCAAACTCGTTGCAATATCAACAAGATGATTCTACATAATTATATCAGCATAAAAGATGTACCTCGATTAATACATATTTGAAACATCAATGAACATGAAGATACTAACCTTGTCATTATGAAGACGTCAAAAAATACCACCTTACTCAGAGGAAAAAGAGCTTCAATTTATCTATGTCTTAAAATCCGAGTTTTATGAACTTGAAGGGACAAATTTAATTACAAGCGAAAGTCCAATTCATGAGAACCTTGAGACGTTATTAAAGCAAAGCTTTCCTTTGTAATTAAGTGGAATTAAGTTTGTGAACTTCTAATGACTTTGACATTGTGGGTGTATTTGTTGGTGTACCTGCCTACACCTAGGTACATTACAAGCGAAAGTCCAATTCATGAGAACCTTGAGACGTTATTAAAGCAAAGCTTTCCTTTGTAATTAAGTGGAATTAAGTTTGTGAAGTTCTAATAACTTTGACACTGTGGGTGTATTTGTTGGTGTACCTGCCTACACCTAGGTACGTCTTTATGTAATTCTATGAATCTCTGCATCTGCATCTCAATTATTTTGACTTGAAAAAGAATACGTACATAATATTTATAATATAAATATATGGAAAGTTGAAAAGATTCTAGGAAATGTAGATCTTCAGATTTGACCTTGTTGGTCTTCACTCTCAGCCTCGGCTCTCTGTAAATAAGGTATAGACTTTTCTGTAAATTGTAAATTATAGACTCTGTAAACACAATTTTTCGAAATCAAAAGCCGACTTTCGTATCTCACGCGCCGCCCTTCTGTTGAAAATCAAATGAAAGTTTTCCCTCCGTTTCCTCGGGAAAAAGTTACTCCATTGAAAACATCTGCATGTATTTCTCTTCTCCTATTTCCACTCGAATTTTATTATTCTTTTTCTATTGCTCGAAGACAATTAGGAAATTAATAAAATACAATACCATGAATAAAGATGCGAGAAAATAAAATGGCGGCAGTGCTACGAAGAGAGGGGGGTTGTTCTCGGAAAGTTTATTTCTGTTACGGTGAAATTTTCAATTATGTATAAAGCGATGTATTGGGCAGTGCTACGAAGAGAGGGGGGTTGTTCTCGGAAAGTTTATTTCTGTTACGGTGAAAATTTCAATTATGTATAAAGTGATGTATTGAGTATTGGCAGTGCTACGAAGAGAGGGGGGTTGTTCTCGGAAAGTTTATTTCTGTTACGGTGAAAATTTCAATTATGTATAAAGTGATGTATTGGGTATTAGGTGACGTTTTTTGTTTCATAGAAAAGCGACAATAAACAAAGAACTCCGAGGAACTAAAACTAGAAGCACTTTGATTACGGTGCACTTAATGGAAATTGATGTATTGAGTATTAGGTGACGTTTTTTGTTTCATAGAAAAGTGACAATAAACAAAGAACTCCGAGGAACTAAAACTAGAAGCACTTTGATTACGGTGCACTTAATGGAAATTGGAAAATGGAATAGTGAAACCCCTGATAGAACTAAAGTTGTCTAGGAACTTAAACGCCAAGGTCTCTTTATACCTTTGCTTACCGTCTTCAATTTTCAAAGCTCTTTTGATTGGTAAATAATGCAATCAGAAGATTTACCTATCATTTTATAGAGTAAATATTTATCGAGAAGCATTATAATCAAAAGTAACCAGGTTTATTTCTTATAAAACCATGTTTTTTTATGGCGTTCTCCTTTCCTCAATTTTCAAAGCTCTTTTGATTGGTAAATAATGCAATCAGAAGATTTACCTATCATTTTATAGAGTAAATATTTATCGAGAAGCATTTTAATCAAAAGTAACCAGGTTTATTTCTTATAAAACCATGTTTTTTTATGGCGTTCTCCTTTCCTTTTTCTTCCTAATTTCAAATTCACGCTCTAATATTTCACGCGGGGGAATGTAGGTTCATTGTAGCTTTCAGTAAATAGCGAGAGGGAAGGAAAAAAGTTTTAGAATACTGCTGAGCACGTAAATTAATTAAGTACAAGGATATAAATCGACTAGATAACAAAGAAACGTCAGAGGGTAAGAAGTCGAATTCATCGTGAGGAAATACTCAAGTGTACACTTGAAATTTAACAGTACAAGGATATAAATCGACTAGATAACAAAGAAACGTCAGAGGGCAAGAAGTCGAATTCATCGTGAGGAAATACTCAAGTGTACACTTGAAATTTAACATTGCAAACGAAAGTAATTATCTCATTAAATTAAACTAAACAGTTTGTAACAGAACCAATAGAAGAGAAAAACTTTTCTTTAAAAACGAGAAAAAAAAAGTTACGTCAGTACACGCGTGATGAAAAAAAATCTCACATTCAGTTGCCGCTTCGAACTTTCCGCCACGTGACGGGCAACTGGAATTGAAAATAGGTCAATCGACTGTGGTTACATCTAGATAACCATATAATTAACAGCTACCCTAGGTCCCGACAGGTTAGGGCCAATATTGAACAAGTTCTACCGTTTTTGCGGAGCGTGTGAGATTTTTTCCCTATGTGCGTGTACTCACGGGTTAATAAGTTCAGTAAAAAACAAATTGATGAATTTAATATGTGCTACAAGAAAAGGTGTGAAGAAGGGGTTTGATAAAGAAATTGGCGCAGTCAGGATTTCGGGGAAAAATTGAACTACTGAAAAGCCTGTAAAAGAAAATACTGTAACACAAATTAAAGAAAATATTTCTGAATGAATAAGTGAATAACTGAACATTTAACAATACTGATTTCTACCTAACATAAATAATCTCTGTACAGGTACAAGGATATAAATCGACTAGATAACAAAGAAACGTCAGAGGGCAAGAAGTCGAATTCATCGTGAGGAAATACTCAAGTGTACACTAGAAATTGAACATTGCAAATGTCTACTTCATTGAGGAAAACAACGTTATATCATAGTTCCAGGAAATAAAACTGGAAGTTTTTTCATACTTAACAATATGTATAGGTATGTACATATCGATGATACTCCTAGTCTTCTTTTTCCTCGCCTTTCCACGTGTACAGATGGGGTCGGTGTTTTTCGTCAGCCTCTCATAGAGCCCTAACTAGGGTGATTGTTTTGGGCTAACATTGGCTACTCCTATGTGCTTTACAATGTGTCTGTGATAGGTATGTATTTGGACTACCTATACAATACGGTGCGTACACAATTGGACATTTGTACTTTCACTTTTGGTTAGTACCTATAGGTACGAGTAATTATTCAAATAAAGGATCTCTGATCTTCTTATGTTTGTATCATCATTTATTTGTTCACTAAAGTCTTCTTCAAGTTCAAATATTCCACGTGAAATGTTGATAATACTTTCAGAAACTGCGTCATAGGTATCATCATGGTTATGATTATCATCTTTATAGTTATGATTCATTCGCATGTTCTCATCGTTGAATAGTGGTTGGTGGAGTTGTAAGTGCTTTTCTTGTGTGTTCGCATTATCATTTTCGTTTCAGTCTTCTCCGCATATGTTTTCCTTGGCAATGTTATTCCTGTTGCTTCTTGTTGCACCAACTGTAGCGTCTGATAGCATGCTTAGGTTGTTACTTCTGTTTTGAATAAGGCTTTGAATGTATTGTTTGTGTTGTGTGTGTTTTCTTTTGGTTAATGTTTTGTGTGAATGTGTTGTGTTGCATATTATGTTGTGTTGCATATTTTGTTTATGTTGGATATTACGTATGTATGTTGTTTCATGTTTCATCTCTATATTTGGTTGTGCCTCTCATACAGCCCTAACTAGGGTGATTGTTTTGGGCTAACATTTGGTTTTGGCTACTCCTATGTGCTTTACAATGTGTCTGTGATAGGTATATACTTGGACTACCTGTACAATACGGTGCGTACACAATTGGACATTTGTACTTTCACTTTTGGTTAGTACCTATAGGTACGAGTAATTATTCAAATAAAGAATCTCTGATCTTCTTATGTTTGTATCATCATTTGTTTGTTCACTAAAGTCTTCTTCAAGTTCAAATATTCCACGTGAAATGTTGATAATACTTTCAGAAACTGCGTCTTAGGTATCATCATGGTTATGATTATCATCATTGTATCATCATTTATTTGTTCACTAAAGTCTTCTTCAAGTTCAAATATTCCACGTGAAATGTTGATAATACTTTCAGAAACTGCGTCATAGGTATCATCATGGTTATGATTATCATCTTTATAGTTATGATTCATTCGCATGTTCTCATCGTTGAATAGTGGTTGGTGGAGTTGTAAGTGCTTTTCTTGTGTGTTCGCATTATCATTTTCGTTTCAGTCTTCTCCGCATATGTTTTCCTTGGCAATGTTATTCCTGTTGCTTCTTGTTGCACCAACTGTAGCGTCTGATAGCATGCTTAGGTTGTTACTTCTGTTTTGAATAAGGCTTTGAATGTATTGTTTGTGTTGTGTGTGTTTTCTTTTGGTTAATGTTTTGTGTGAATGTGTTGTGTTGCATATTATGTTGTGTTGCATATTTTGTTTATGTTGGATATTACGTATGTATGTTGTTTCATGTTTCATCTCTATATTTGGTTGTGCTGAGGCTTCACCCGTGGCTATCGAGTTACAGAATCCTAAACAGATAAGGTTCGTTCTCGGAACGGCTGGCTTTCTCCTATCCTGTCTTCCTTCTCTCTTGGCTTTTCGAAGTTTCTTCATTTGTTTACTCATATGTCTAATATTAGGAAGGATCACAAATGACTCCACGAGTTATCTAGTAATCCATTTTCCCCCAAATTGGGTAATTCCCCCCCTCTTCCCTCTAAACCTATTAGTTTAAACTTTAAACTTACGAATAGTGGTTGGTGGAGTTGTAAGTGCTTTTCTTGTGTGTTCGCATTATCATTTTCGTTTCAGTCTTCTCCGCATATGTTTTCCTTGGCAATGTTATTCCTGTTGCTTCTTGTTGCACCAACTGTAGCGTCTGATAGCATGCTTAGGTTGTTACTTCTGTTTTGAATAAGGCTTTGAATGTATTGTTTGTGTTGTGTGTGTTTTCTTTTGGTTAATGTTTTGTGTGAATGTGTTGTGTTGCATATTATGTTGTGTTGGATATTTTGTTTATGTTGGATATTAGATACGTTATGTTGTTTCATGTATGGCTCTATATTTGGTTGTACTGAGGCTTCACCCGTGGCTATCGAGTTACAGAATCCTAAACAGATAAGGTTCGTTCTCGGAACGGCTGGCTTTCTCCTATCCTGTCTTCCTTCTCTCTTGGCTTTTCGGGAAGTTTCTTCATTTGTTTACTCATATTAGGAAGAGTCACAAATGACTCCAAGAGTTAATACCTAGTAATCCATTTTCCCCCAAATTGGGTAATTCCCCCCTCTTCCCTCTAAATAATAGTGGTTGGTGGAGTTGTAAGTGCTTTTCTTGTGTGTTCGCATTATCATTTTCGTTTCAGTCTTCTCCGCATATGTTTTCCTTGGTAATGTTATTCCTGTTGCTTCATGTTGCACCAACTATAGCGTCTGATAGCATGCTTATGTTGTTACTTCTGTTTTGAATAAGGCTTTGAATGTATTGTTTGTGTTGTGTGTGTTTTCTTTTGGTTAATGTTTAGTGTGAATGTGTTGTGTTGCATTATGTTGCATATATTATGTTGTGTTGGAAAAGTAATTAAAATATACAAAAGAAAAAGAAGAAGAAGGAGGAGGAGGAGGAGAAGAAGGAGGAGGAGGAGGAGAAGAAGAAGAAGGAGGAGGAGGAGGAGAAGAAGAAGAAGAAGAAGGAGGAGGAGGAGGAGGAGAAGAAGAAGGAGGAGGAGAAGAAGAAGAAGGAGGAAGAGGAGGGTAGGACGTAGGATAAATAAAAATAAGTGCAATTTTATTCTTGTTGCTGGAAAATTCGTGGAAAACAAGAAGAGGAGAAGAAGGGGGATGAGGAAGAAGGATAAGATGAAGAAGAATAGAAGGAGGAGGAGGAGGAGGAAGAAAAGAAAGGATGGGGAAGTAGAGGAAAAAGGAGAGCAAAGAGAGAAGTAGGTGGAGGAAGAAAAGGAAGGTTGGAGAAGTGGGACGAAAATGGAGGAGAAGGAAGTTGAGAGAAGAAGGAGGGAAGACAAAGAAAAAACGTGAGAGAGATAAAAAAAAGAAGTGTGAGATAAAGAATAGGCAGAGAGGGCAAAGAGACCATAATCAAGAAGTTTGCTGTTTAGACTTCTTCAGAGTACTAACCCTTGACTGCTCTATAGGGCTCGACCCTAGAGGGCAGTCAAACCAACACCAATGCCGCGAATTGATAAGTTTATTTGAGGGTTGACGACGCCGACCCCGCCTGAACACGGGAAAGGGCGAGGAAAAAGAAGAAGATGTGGTAAGTTCATTTAGGTTTTTGTGTAAAATGTCGAATTTGAAGAAAACCCCAAACGAATATTTCCCCTTTTTGTTGACGATCGTGTTTGAATTTGAAAACCAAAAAAGGAAAATCAGGATACCCAGACGGAAATTCTGGGTTAAGCAAAAAACTTTCCCAGCTTTGGTTCTGACCAAAAGATTTTCCAGAAAATTTCCGCCCCAACCGGGATTTGAACCCAGCATCTCAGGATTTGAACCCAGTCAGGGCTCTTAACCACTCGGCCACAGGGGTGGACTGCTGATTGACTTACTTGTTCGTGTTGGTAGGTTTGATGATAGGCGTGGTCATGTGCATCTGTAACTCCTTCATATTCATGGTGACCCCAGGGGCGGATCCGTTCATCAGGGCCGAGTGCTTATGCAGCAGGGCCACCTTCTTACGACCACGCCTGACCAGGAACAGGACTGTACAACCTAGGACCAACAGGATCATGGCGAACATGCCCGCGATGACCCCCACATAGGTGACCGTGTCTGGAGATTGCGAAGTGACTGGAACACAGAAAATAAACGGAACTTTATTTAGTAAGATGGTCGACACGTTATTAAAAACTAGTGGTCAATAAATTGTCATTTGGTCAATGATAAAGCTCAGGAGGTTGAGGTGCTTTACACTAAAATTGTGTTCTTACTGTTGCATTGTGTGCAAGGTAGGTATACCTAAGAGTGTAACTCCTTAACTTACTGTAAGTCGGACAATCTTGAGAGTTCCACCAATCCATTGCTCGTCAAAAAGGAGGTTGAGGTGCTTTACACTAAAATTGTGTTCTTACTGTTGCGTTGTGTGCAGGGTATACCTAAGAGTGTAACTCCTTAACTGTAAGTCGGACAATCTTGAGAGTTCCACCAATCCATTTCTCGTCAAAAGTTACAAAAGAGTGAATGCTTAGTGGACAGAAAAGTGTATTGGGAACTTTTATGGGGTAAAAAAAAAACTGATTTTTACTTTCCAAATTCCCAAACTGAGAAAAGTCTTGTGAACTTCTCGCGGGGGTTCAAACTGCGAACAGTTTTAGGTTCACTTCATATATTCACACATGTGTTGCAGGATTGCCAAATCTCAAAATAAAGGTTGCCAAATCTCCAAGGTTTATATTTACACTCCAACATAATTATTAGATTATTACAATACTGATTAAGTGATTACCAATAATTTTATTTAGGCTTAGCATGTAGCATTGAAACTTCAATATGGTAATTTTGACGCCTCCACTAATCAAAGAATAGATAGCAAAACAAAACTTATTGGTTGTTCTGTCACATCCACTAATTTGTACCAAAAAAGGACTTATCCACGTCGAAATAGTTTAATATACGAATATTATAAAGGATAATTATATGGGTCTTAGAGGGGCCCCTGTGGTGGTCCTTTTTGTGTTTTCACTGAACAACTGGATTTTTCTATTTCATTAGTCCGTCCTTCCTCTATTATTACAATAGTAGGTAATAAAAAGGTACAAGGGACGGACTATTGTATTCGCTTAGGTGTCGTCTGTCTGTCGGTCGGTCTGTCCCCATAGAAGGACTTATCCAAACCTGGTCGACCTATATATCAAATTAAAGGTCTTTTTACCAGGAACACGAAAATGGTGGTGCAAATTTTGTCCAGAAAACCATAAAGCCAAAAAACCGGTTTTGGGGGGATTTTTTTCACATTTTCTCATTTTTTACATAAACCAATTTATTTTATTTGTTTTCAAAGAAGGATAAGTGGGAAATAATGAATTTCAACAATTTACTCACTTGAATCAAAGGTGACTTCACTGAGCAGTATCCACCTCGCCTTGAAGTAGAGCTGCACCTTGATAAACCGGGACACCCTATTCTTCAAACCCACTACCACGTTGAATGCGGTTCTGTTCTTCGGGAAGAACTCCGGATTGGGTGACTCCTTGATTGGGGACATGTTGGATTGGAATGAAGAACCGTCCATGGAGAAGAAGATCTTCACGGTGGAGAACACCTGGAACCGAAGAGGGACCCCCCCCCCCGTGAGTTGAGTTTTTGCGGCCCGCCAACTCTCTACCTTGGTCTCTTGCGGCCCTCGGGTGCCCTAAGGTTGGACAACCCTGAGCTAAAAGCTTGTTTAGCCCTTACCTATCTTTTTGGTAATCAACAGTCGATTGTTCCCTCGATTGATCTTAGGAAGTTACAAACTGTAATTAAACTCACATGAAGGGGTAAACGCTTCATAACGGGAGTTATTTTCGATGCACGGGCCCCTTTAGAGTTTTTTTTTTTTTTTTTTTTTTTTTTTTTTTTTTTTTAAATTAAACCAAAATTTTTTCAGGGGCCCCTTTAAATTTTTTTTTTTTTTTTTTTTTTTTTTTGCAAGCTAGACCTTTCCTAGCTTTGTTCAACGTCTTTCTATGTTGGAAGTAATTTTCAACACATCGAAAGTATCATCAGTAAACCACCAGATCATCAACATAGCTTCCCAGAGCTTCCACAACAACGAACACAAAGTAATAGAATAATCTAATAATACTACTAAAAATCAAAATAATAGTAATAATGATACTGATAATAATAAAAATAATAGTAATAACAACAAGAATAATAATAGTGGTTGAGATAACGATACACATATTCCCCTGCTGTGTGGTCAGTAGTATACACTGGAGGAGGAGGGGGGAGAGAGAATAGGGGAGGGGGGGAAGAAGAGAGGGGAGAAAAGGTGGTGACATTTTGTGGTGTGTGAAGTAAGTTTAGTGAATTTCATAGTCACTATTCAGTCTTAAAAAACAGCCTTATTCTTGACCATTATGTAAAGTCTATATCTAGAAGTGTGAAGTATTATGGAGTTTGTACAGCAGATACATACCTAGATACTTATGAACATTGGGTATGTAAATATTACGTATAAAATATGAAAGGTAAAGGGTGTCTAGTACCTACAATACCTACATATCTAGGTTTCCTTTATGACCTTTATTTTCCTCAAATATGACATTTATTTTCCAAAAATATGACCTTTTCCGTAAAATAAAATAAAAATAGAAAGGTGTGAAGTATTATGGAGTTTGTACAGCAGATACATACCTAGATACTTATGAACATTGGGTATGTAAATATTACGTATAAAATATGAAGGGTAAAGGGTGTCTAGTACCTACAATACCTACATATCTAGGTTTATAATATTAGGCATATCGATGAAAAAGCCAAGCTATACAGGGTGGATAAAAACAGGATGACCGGAGACTCCGGAGAGCATAGCACACAAAAAGGAAGATGTTTTATCGGCCTAGACTCCTTGAGTGACCGCGCTATTGTCCAAAATCCTCAATGCTACATATCTAGGTTTATAATATTAGGCATATCGATGAAAAAGCCAAGCTATACAGGGTGGATAAAAACAGGATGACCGGAGACTCCGAAGAGCATAGTACACAAAAAGGAAGATGTTTTATCGGCCTAGACTCCTTGAGTGACCGCGCTATTGTCCAAAATCCTCAATAGAAAGGATGAGAATGCAGAAAAAGAGGAAAAAGTTAAGGGAAAGATATTGAAAAAGGCCTACGAAGATGGAAAAGGACGGAGGAGGAAGAGGACGCGGTGAAGGAGGAAGAAGAAAAAGAAGACTTGAAAGTAAGGAGACACACTATTGTCCAAAATCTTGAAAGGACTCAAAAAATAGAATTATAGAAGAAGGCAGAAAAAATGAGAAATAATAAAACAGAGAAAGAAGAATAAGAAGAAGAGGAGGAGAAAAGAAGGAGAAGAAGGGAATGGAAAAGATTATGAAGGGAGAGAGAGAGAGCACAATATGTTATTTCTTTATTATTTTTTGGTAGAGAGAGAGAGAGGGAGAAGGGGGCAAGTTTTTGAGTTTATCTTTGACAAACAGACAAAAGAAGTCATGTGGTCAAAGCGCCTGAGGAGTTTTATTCCGGAAGGAACCTAAGGACAAAAATCGAGGCAAAAAACAGTTTTAAAGCTTTCTTTTTGCGTTGAAAAGTATTGAAAGGATTTTAGAAAACCTCGCGTATCTTGATGAATAATGGAGATATCAACATGATTCTTTTTAGGGCTGATTGTCAACAATATTCCGCATTAGAAAAGCGTACCTACCTATTCACCCAAAAAGGGCCTGAGTTTAGGTGCTTCTTACATCAAAGTCTTCAACCTACTGCATGGTTTATTCTGGTTTCTAACCCTGCACATAAAGTTTATCTATTGTGTCACAGCATCCCATCATTCTAATCCCGTGTAACTCCAGGGAGAACAGGAACAGGAGGAGAAACACACGGGCAAAGAAGGAATCGTCGCTTCAGGAACCAAATTCATTTTCTGGATACTGGTGTGTCCAATTCAAACATAGATAGTCGATCGACGCGACGAGATGAATCTATGTTGTCGAGGCAGTGTGGATGTTTCAATCGATGTCGATCAACGGCCGGTCGACTATGTGTGGACACACCTTAAAACACTTTGTCCATATTTTTCCCGCGAGTGACGTAACGTTCCCATGCTACTCAAGCAATTATCCCTTTGGATGGTCAGAGAAATTTTCTGGACGAAATAGGTCCATCTCTAATTTTTTGGCCATGTGGGTTGTGGGAGGTAGCCCTACTGTGAAGGTTAGGCAGACAAGCCTTGTAGAGACAGTGTTGGTGGTCGCTGGATTGAGCTAAATAGTAAGTCTCCTTACCAGTCCTGATGCGTTTTTATAAAAGTGACATTTTTAGTAAATTTCGTCTCTCAGAAAGATACACGATAAAAAGTAAGAGACTCATCTTCCTACTTCCCTTTTCTTCCCTCTTTCTTCTCCTCCTTACTGACTACCCCTCCCATTTACCTGTGTTCCAAGTCAATTTCTTCAGGTGTACAGGAGAATTGGATATTACGAGCTACGTACTACGAAATTCGTTGAAAATTTCAGAAGGTAGACGATACCTTTGCTAAACTCTGGAGAGAGAGAGGAGGGAGAGAGAGAGAGAGAGAGAGAGAGAGAGAGAGAGAGAGAGAGAGCAATGATTCCTACTGATTGGGAAAGACACCGGAGTGAGTTTTATAACATAAATTAATTACCTATTCATACTTTGGTTTAGAAATTATAGTTGAAAATTAAAATAGGTAGCAGAAAATTAATAAACAAACATTGATACTTGAGCTTAAGTTCAGTGGGAGGATTTTACAAAAACTAGTACACTTTTTTGATGAGTCGTCAAATGAACTTTTTTATACCTAGGTATAAAAAAAATATTTACAAAACTTAACTAGGAAAATTAGAATAGAAGTTTTTAAGGGCGAGTCTTACTACAATAATTGCAATTCTTACTATTTCCTATTTCATCCATATTTTTTGAACAGCCCATATTTATGAACAAAATACTGGCTCCCAAGTAGCACTGAAGCATTCCAAACATCTGATTGGCCAAAATTTATTTCAGTCTGACTTGGGAGCAAGAAGTTTAGTTCCTAATTTCAAATTCACGCTCTAATATTTCACGCGGGGGAATGTAGGTTCATTGTAGCTTTCAGTAAATAGCGAGAGGGAAGGAAAAAGTTTTAGAATACTGCTGAGCACGTAAATTAATTAAGTACAAGGATATAAATCGACTAGATAACAAAGAAACATCAGAGGGCAAGAAGTCGAATTCATCGTGAGGAAATACTCAAGTGTACACTTGAAATTTAACATTGCAAATGTCTACTTCATTGAGGAAAACAACGTTATATCATAGTTCCAGGAAATGTACTTACCAATCAATGATAGGTAGGTACAAATGAGCTGGAGAAAGCTAAAGTCAAAAGGTTATATGAGAAGGATGGCTCAGGCTTTTCCCTGGAAAACAAATAATAGTGGAAGGCTATTGGTTTAGAGGGCCTCGTGAAGTTATCCCTCGTTAGAAGTAATAAGAAAACATCCCATTCAAATATACACTCAATATTTCCTCAAGATCATGAATTCAACTACTAGAAGAAAGGTAACTGGAAACATTACAGGGTGGGCACAAAACCAAGATTCTTCCTCTGCAGAAACAGATGGATTTCGGAGAATCGTGGCCGGTCGGTCTCGTTGGTTTTCCAGCACTCCAACATGAGGTCGAAGATTTCCTTCTGACAGGTGGCTGGTCGCGGTAGGTACTGCTGCTTGGAGTTGTTCTGGTACCAGTGGCTGCAGTTCTCGATGACCTGCTCGTTGGTCAGTTCGGCGTAAGGTCTCTGGTTGCAGTGTATGAGGATCTCCCAGAGGGTGACGGCGAAGGACCACACGTCACTCTTGGTCGTGTTCTTGCCCTGCAGAAAATACAAGAGCGGAGTTCGTTTGTGGGTAACTGGTTGCCAAAATTTGGATGTGATACCTATAGTTATAGTAGATATGTGATACAATAGTATTTCCTTCTGAAACTTTAGATAAACAGTTTAAGACGAAGAAGAAGAGAGAAAGAACAGTTAAGGCGAATTTCACTTCAACCGCGATACTGTTTGAAGCGTAATTAATAGACGCCGTGCATCGGTGATTACATCACTAACAATTGAAATAGGGGTGTAAACAAATGTAGTTACTAGCAATCTAATCGACCAGTTCAAACTTAAATCTTTTCGAAAGCTTTGCCCATTATCTCGCTAGACGCTATCCCTAGTAAGACAAAACTTTGAAAAGGTTCAACAGTGTCCACTTAGCCACTTACCAGAAGCAAACTCTCCCACGCCATCCATCGTATGGGCAGTCTCGCCTTGGTATCACTCAAATAGTAGTCGCTCTCATAATGGCTACAGTACATGGCGTGGTCCGAGATTTTGATGGTGTAATTCTTACCCACCATGCAGTTCCTGAAACAGACGATGAACCAAGATTCATAAAATGGAAGGTGAAAAATCTTTTCGAAAGCTTTGCCCATTATCTCGCTAGACACTATCGCTAGAAAGACAAAACACGGAAAAGGTTCAACAGTGTCCACTTACCAGAAGCAAACTTTCCCACGCCATCCATCGTATGGGCAGTCTCGCCTTGGTATCACTCAAATAGTAGTCGCTCTCATAATGGCTACAGTACATGGCATGGTCCGAGATTTTGATGGTGTAATTCTTACCCACCATGCAGTTTCTGAAACAGACGATGAACCAAGATTCATAAAATGGAAGGTGAATTATGGATAAAACAACCAAAACTACGCGTTTTGATACAACGATGAACCAAGATTAGGAGTAGGGTTTGAAACAGTCCCAAATAAAAGGTGATGAATAATACAAGAGCAAGGAGACATGTTTGACATAGAAGAATATTATAGTACGTTCCTGGCGAAACAAAAGGTAGATACTCGTACGTACTGAAAGATTTATCAACACATCTCCAAAACTACGCGTTTTGATACAACGATGAACCAAGATTAGGAGTAGGGTTTGAAACAGTCCCAAATAAAAGGTGAAGGATGAATAATACAAGAGCAAGGAGACATGTTTGACATAGAAGAATATTATAGTACGTTCCTGGCGAAACAATAGGTAGATACTCGTACGTACTGAAAGATTTATCAACACATCTTCAAGAGAAGATAAGTAGTAATGTCAATGGAAGAGACTGTATTGTTTTGTACAAAGCTTATGGTACCTGAGATCAATGTGATTTCTCATGGTATCTTAAGGCTGAAAATTGAGAAATCACAAAATAGAACAGACATTTTGGAGATAAAAAGAGCTCTACTAGAAAGGGGAACTGGTTGTAAAATTGACAGATCTTTAAAGGAAATAAAGATATAAATGTCTAAGAAATTAAGGTAAAAAAATCAAGCTATTGAAGATGTCCGATGAATTCTGACTTACCTTGCCGCTAAATCTCTGTGCACTATATCCCTGGATTCCAGATACTTCATCCCAGATGCTATCTGGGTTGCCATGAAGATTAAACAACCATAGCTGTGAGATCAAACGAAAGAAAGCAGTGTAAAATTAGTTAAGTTCAAAATTGGGAGTGACGAGTCGGGAGGACAATTTTTTTAATCTCAATGACTGATTCCTGATTTTGAATCAGTCCTATCAGTCCCGTATAAATAAGGCCAAGGTGCGAGTATTTACTAATAGTAATCTTGAATTTCACCACCATAATGAGCCCAATCAATGCTCTTCAAAAGACTGGACAGATATCAATACTTGGTCATATTCTTGTTTTCTTTTGTAGAATTTATAGGTTTAACTTCACACACAAAGAATAATAAATTTGGCGTTCCATTAGAGGCTAAAATGATTCTTCTGCAACTCTTACCTGATTGCAGGATTTTCTTGACTGTTGCAGTTGTGTATCTGCAGGAACGTACTGAGGTCGCCAAACTCGCAGTACTCCTGGATTGTGCTGATTGGGTCTTCAGTTGAGCAGACCCCGATGACCCGCACCAGATTCGGATCCTTCAGACTGCACATCCATGTGGCTTCACGGATGAATTCTTTCCTGCGAACACGGAGGTGAAAGAGAACGAAGTGTTAGTTGAGGAAGCAACCTGCAGTACTTCGGCGATGGTAACATTTATCCATGGAAGTTGCATGGAAGTTCCATGGAAATTTCAATATGTAGTTGGATTGTTCATTAGTGCTGCTTCAATAGATAGAGTACCTAGAACACGGAGGTGAAAGAGAACGAAGTGTTAGTTGAGGAAGCAACCTGCAGTACTTCGGCGATGGTAACATTTATCCATGGAAGTTGCCGAAGAGACTATGGCTAGAAGACTAACACGTCCAAAATTTCAATATGTAGTTGGATTGTTCATTAGTGCTGCTTCAATAGATAGAGTACCTATTTACTTATCAAATCAACTGTTTTCAAGATAACTATTAAGAAAGTCCAACATGCAGTTCATACAAGACCATCCTTTTGAAACGGGGCAATGGACGTGCTACAAGTCTTCCCACCAAGTCAGTGGAAAGAGCAATGAACCCTTGGCCTTCAAACGGAGTCAATTGGGCGTTCAAATCCTTCCTAATACCAAACGTGTAAGCAAACGGTGCACATCTTTATGTAATTCTATGAATCTCTGCATCTGCATCTCAATTATTTTGACTTGAAAAAGAATACGTACATAATATTTATAATATATGGAAAGTTGAAAAGATTCTAGGAAATGTAGATCTTCAGATTTGACCTTGTTGGTCTTCACTCTCAGCCTCGGCTCTCTGTAAATAAGGTATAGACTTTTCTGTAAATTTTATTGTAAATTATAGACTCTGTAAACATAATTTTTCGAAATCAAAAGCCGACTTTCGTATCTCACGCGTTCCAAACTTAAGAGCATAATGAGATTGGAAGGTTCTCATTTGCAGGAAGGTTGTTTTCAAATTTGTAAAGATACGAAAACTTTCCGGAATATTATCTTGCGAACATTTTTACATTTCAGTTCTTGGAAACATTTCAGGGAACTTGAGACTACGGTAGAACCACTTTCCCCCTCCAACCCCCACACATGTAAAAGAGTATTCAAAAATATCGAAAAAGTTCATAAATTGTATTTCTTTCCCTTGTGTCCCTCGGGAGTTTTTCCTGTGCCTGAATTTTCCTGCAGTCAAGTTCATGTACTCGAGGCCTGTAGGATACATTTATTTATGGGCTGAAACTGGAAGTTTTTTCATACTTAACAATATGTATAGGTATGTACATATCGATGATACTCCTAGTCTTCTTTTTCCTCGCCTTTCCACGTGTACAGATGGGGTCGGTGTTTTTCGTCAGCCTCTCATAGAGCCCTAACTAGGGTGATTGTTTTGGGCTAACATTGGCTACTCCTATGTGCTTTACAATGTGTCTGTGATAGGTATGTATTTGGACTACCTATACAATACGGTGCGTACACAATTGGACATTTGTACTTTCACTTTTGGTTAGTACCTATAGGTACGAGTAATTATTCAAATAAAGGATCTCTGATCTTCTTATGTTTGTATCATCATTTATTTGTTCACTAAAGTCTTCTTCAAGTTCAAATATTCCACGTGAAATGTTGATAATACTTTCAGAAACTGCGTCATAGGTATCATCATGGTTATGATTATCATCTTTATAGTTATGATTCATTCGCATGTTCTCATCGTTGAATAGTGGTTGGTGGAGTTGTAAGTGCTTTTCTTGTGTGTTCGCATTATCATTTTCGTTTCAGTCTTCTCCGCATATGTTTTCCTTGGCAATGTTATTCCTGTTGCTTCTTGTTGCACCAACTGTAGCGTCTGATAGCATGCTTAGGTTGTTACTTCTGTTTTGAATAAGGCTTTGAATGTATTGTTTGTGTTGTGTGTGTTTTCTTTTGGTTAATGTTTTGTGTGAATGTGTTGTGTTGCATATTATGTTGTGTTGCATATTTTGTTTATGTTGGATATTACGTATGTATGTTGTTTCATGTTTCATCTCTATATTTGGTTGTGCTGAGGCTTCACCCGTGGCTATCGAGTTACAGAATCCTAAACAGATAAGGTTCGTTCTCGGAACGGCTGGCTTTCTCCTATCCTGTCTTCCTTCTCTCTTGGCTTTTCGAAGTTTCTTCATTTGTTTACTCATATGTCTAATATTAGGAAGGATCACAAATGACTCCACGAGTTATCTAGTAATCCATTTTCCCCCAAATTGGGTAATTCCCCCCCTCTTCCCTCTAAACCTATTAGTTTAAACTTTAAACTTACGCTAGAAGTTTTCTGATGAGGTTTCCGTTGAACGACATTTGCATAATCAATGCAAATGACACGGCGCAAGATGAGACGACGAAAAAAAGCTCAACTTTTTTTTTAACTTTCTTTTTTTTTACTTTTTTTCGCACTAGAAAGTTCGTTCGTGCCTTAACTTTTCGAATAATTTTTAGCATCAGGTGTGCTTTCGAAATTTTTTTAAGTGGAAATATTAACTTTATGAGAATGGAAATTTTATTGTTTTTTTCGCTTATGGGTACCCACCCCTTCTTCTTCCTCGTCTTCTCTTTCTTCTGCTCCTTCTTTTCCTTTTTGTTCTAGTTCGTCGCCTTTGTCTGTCTTGTATATAATGGAAATTAGAGTGATCGCTCTTCTTATGGGTACCCCTTCTTCTTCGTCGTCTTCTCCTGCTTTCTCCTTCTTTTCTTTTTGTTCTAGTTCGTCGCCTTTCTTGTATATTAGGTATCTTCTTACCTATACTTGGTATTTTTTCTCGCGTTTTTTTTTTGTTTTTAGAAAATTAATTAGGTAGGTATTAAAATCGAAAAGAAAATCCTCCATCTCTCTCTCTCTCTCTCTGGCATTTACAGCAAAAAAGCTGCAGTATGAACTAACCTTATTATTATTATTATTATTTACTCTTTATTGTTTATAATTACATGTACACAAAATACACAAAAATTACAAGAATAAATGCACAAAAATTACAAGAATAAATCCTTTTATCCAAGTACCTACTTGCATTTCTTTTTCTGCCATTTACAGTAAAGTAGTTGTGATATGTGGGTACTTGGTACCTTTACCCTTTGTTACTTGCGTTTCTGCCTTTGTTGGCTGCAAGTTGCACTTAAGGGCTACTGAATGCTTTTGCTATTCAATTCGGGAATAGTGCCAAATAATTGAACACATAAAACATACCAGTGGGCAATTTGTGTTGAAAATTTGATGTAATAAGTGAATCCAGATGGAACACTAAAGAGTGTAAATAAAAAAGTAAAAATTACATTAGATTGCCAAATAATTGAACACATAAAACATACCAGTGGGCAATTTGTGTTGAAAATTTGATGTAATAAGTGAATCCAGTTGGAACACTAAACTAAAGAGTGTAAGTAAAAAAGTAAAAATTACATTAGATACCTACTGTCTTTCCTAGGGAAAGTAAAAAATAACCAAGTAAGCGTAACTCCAGTCTTGTTCTGTTTTTGAAAATCCCTGATAAGGTCTTAAATGAAAATTATACACAAAACACTTCTTATACGTTTCACTACACAATGATTCCTCCAAACTTAAGAGCATAATGAGATTGGAAGGTTCTCATTTGCAGGAAGGTTGTTTTCAAATTTGTAAAGATACGAAAACTTTCCGGAGTATTATCTTGCGAACAGTTCTTGGAAACATTTCAGGGAACTTGAGACTACGGTAGAACCACTTTCCCCCTCTAACCCCCACACATGTAAAAGAACAATGATTCCTACTGATTGGGAAAGACACCGGAGTGAGTTTTATAACATAAATTAATTACCTATTCATACTTTGGTTTAGAAATTATAATTGAAAATTAAAATAGGTAGCAGAAAATTAATAAACAAACATTGATACTTGAGCTTAAGTTCAGTAGTAAAAGAATATTCAAAAAATATCGAAAAAGTTCATAAATTGTATTTCTTTCCCTTGTGTCCCTCGGGAGTTTTTCCTGTGCCTGAATTTTCCTGCAGTCAAGTTCATGTACTCGAGGCCTGTAGGATACATTTATTTATGGGCTGAAACTGGAAGTTTTTTCATACTTAACAATATGTATAGGTATGTACATATCGATGATACTCCTAGTCTTCTTTTTCCTCGCCTTTTCACGTGTACAGACGGGGTCGGTGTTTTTCGTCAGCCTCTCATACAGCCCTGACTAAGGTGATTGTTTTGGGCTAACATTTGGTTTTGGCTACTCCTATGTGCTTTACAATGTGTCTGTGATAGGTATGTATTTGGACTACCTATACAATACGGTGCGTACACAATTGGACATTTGTACTTTCACTTTTGGTTAGTACCTATAGGTACGAGTAATTATTCAAATAAAAAACTGGAAGTTTTTTCATACTTAACAATATGTATAGGTATGTACATATCGATGATACTCCTAGTCTTCTTTTTCCTCGCCTTTCCACTTGTAGGTACTAGGAGAGGAAGGAGGAGAGGGGAGGGGAGGCATTACTGTGGAATAAAGAAGCAGTCAGTCGTCGTCTATTAATTTTATTTACTTTGCATCTTTGCAATACAAATGTGTCTAAAAATTGGTGCTTCCTCCATTTCTTCCCGGTTTCGCACGAAAAGTTCGTAGTCAGCACAATGTTTACTTAAAAAAGAAGAATGGAATATGTTGATCTGATAAAGTTATTAACTCGATAAGACGATACCGATAATCGAAGTACCTATGTACCAAGTTTCAGTTTTAGTTCGACAGTTGGGCTTTTACAGTGTCTGTTTCTTGAAAAAAAAAAGAGAAGAAAGGAAGAAGGAGAAGAGGGATGGAGGAGGAGGAGGAGGAGGAGGAGAAGAAGAAGACGAAGGAGGAGGAGGAGAATTAGAAGACGGAGGAGGAGGAGAAGTAGAAGATGGAGGAGGACGAAAGGAATTTTCAAGTTGTACAATAATTCGACGAATTTGCGTTTATTAGTTTGTACGTTTGTAGTAATAGTAATGTTTATTTATTGAAGAAATAAGAAGAAAAGGAAAAAGAAGACGAAAAATGGATGGGGGGGAGGAAGAGGAGAAAAAAAACAATAAAAAAAAAATACGCCGCTCCTTTGTTGAAAATTACCAGGCGTGAAAATATGCAATGAAAAATTTACTTAGATGGATACCGGGGAAAATTAGATTGATATAAATAGGTATACCTATACGAGACAGTCTTCCATTTATGAAGAGAAAGAGGAGAGGTTGTTATTGCAATACGATATGGCAAAGAAAAAAGAAGAAGAAGAAGAAGAAGACGAAAAAATAGGTAGGTGTGTATTACATTTTTTTAAATAAAAATATGTACCTAAAAATTTGATACAATATAACAGTATTGCCTCACCTTACATGAATAATAATATGACATAATATTTCATTTGTATAAAATTAATAATACTTTCGTTTTTACGTGTTTTGAAGATCTTTTCGTTTACCTCCTGTGACGTAATTTATTACAATATTTTTGGAAGATTTTTGAGGAAAACGTGAAAATTAATAACGTTCAAAACGCCTTCTGTCAAATGAAAACATGAATCACACCTTAGGTGTATTTTTAAATGAAATAAAACGAGATTAGTGTGTATTTCTTGTTCTCTACACAGTCTATCGTGTCTTTTGACTCTTTTGTGAGATCGTACTTTTGTATGGTAAAGCGGTAAGTTTAGACATGAAATTAACCGTACACATATACACATGTACTGTAGAAAGACCAAAGACAAGGTTGTGACTTGTGAGATTAAGTTGGAAGATACGAGTGTGTCTGCAGACAAATCGTCCTCTTGGTTTTCAGTCTCCTAATCTCCTTCCTCGCCTTTTCCCGTGTTCAGACAGGAATAGAATATAATTTATTGATCAGAAGAAGAAGAAGAAGAAGAAGAAGAAGAAGAAGAAGAAGAAGAAGAAGAAGAAGAAGAAGAAGAAGAGGGTAGGACGTAGAATAAATAAAAATAAGTGCAATTTTATTCTTGTTGCTGGAAAATTCGTGAAAAACAAGAAGAGGAGAAGGAGAAGAAGGGGTGGTTGAGAAGGAGAGGGATGAAGAAGGAGGAGAAAATGAAGAAGAGGAGGAGGATGAGGAAGAAAAGGAAGCATTTAGAAGCGGGAGGAAAAAGGTGAGGAAGGAGAAAAAGGAGGAGAGGCAGTTTGAGAAAAGAGGGTGGAAGACAAAGAAAAAACGTGAGAGAGATAAAAAAAATAGAAGTGTGAGATAAAGAATAGGCAAGGGGCAAAGAGACCATAATCAAGAAGTTTGCTGTTTAGACTTGAGACTTCTTTAGAGTACATTCAACCCTTGACTGCTCTTTAGGGTCGAGCCCTAAAGGGCAATTAACACCAATGTCAAAAAAAAAAAGAAGAAGAAGAAGAAGTATCAAAACCTCCGTGTTTAGCCAGCGGTGAAGGCACTTTGCGGTCAATACCTACACCAGTTTCCAATAGATCACTAAAGTTGAGCAACGTTGTTATTGGTGTGGGATGGAGGGACACCATCTGGGTAGTCGAATGTTTCTGCCTTTTCCGACCTTACTCAGGCTGAGGTTAATGATTAGTTTGTCGTCGAATGGAGGGATGTTGCTGAGGGTAGACGAAATAAAACCGAACAAAGAATATCTAAAAACAAGACCTGAAGGAATCACTCAAATTCCAAGGAAGTTATTGCGGGACAAAAAGGGGCGATAAGGTTAAAAATTAGAGGCTGGAAAAAAAGAGAACCGGAGAGATATAGACAGAAAAACACAAGAAGGAAAGGAGAGAAAGAGGCACGGAGAAAAAAGATAAAGTGAGAGGGAGAGAGAGAAAAGAGGGAGATGGGGGTTCGAGATGCTTAATTAAAACAAAACAATAAAAACAACAACAAACAAACAAAAAAATATCGCACGGCTAAAACTCAAGATGAGGCGAGAGAGATAAAACGTGAAAGAACAGAGAGAGGGATAGAAAGGAGTGAGAGAGAGGGATAAGTAAGAGGGAGAAAGAGAGAATGATAAAAAAGGAGTGAGAGAGAGAGAGGAGGGAGAGGGAGAGAAGTAAATTAGGTGTGAAGAATTGCACAACGCATCCTCTTGAAATAAATAGAGGAAGGGTGTGAGAGAAGGAGAGATCATTTGGGTACCCAGGCACGTTATTTAAACAAGAAAAGAAGAAGAAGAAGAAGAAGAAGAGGAAGAGGAAGAAGAAGAAGAAAAAAAAACTCAAACTCGAACTTGATCAAAATCTTAAAATCTGTTCGCGAGTAATGTTCAAAATTCCGAACTCAGTTCGTTCAATTTACGACCGCAAAACAATTGAGCAGAAGAACCAGAAATGAACCTATGTGTGTGTACCGACTAGGAAATATAGCAATTTACAAGGAAGATGGTATATACTCGTATGTAGATGGTACTTACCTGCGTATGTTTTTACATTATTTGAAGAACGACATGTATTGTCAGTATTTGGTATTCATACATCTTTTGGTATTCGTATCTCTTTATACCTTCATGTGTTCTTACTTTATTTGAGGAACAAGTCGGTGTTTGGTATTTGAATACCAACAAGTACGTATTATATGAAGACGACAAAACCACTGTCAGAGTACATAAAGTTGAAAGACTTCTGACATATATGCACACAATAGACGGGATTCTCTTTGTCGAGAGATTTGGTTTCTCAAATGTCGACTGTCACGTCAGGTCCGAAGACATGAAGAGTGCAAAGGTTTGACACCAGATGGTTGACCAAATAAATACGAGTAGGTAGGTACATATGCTTACTCACCTTCCCGGAACAAACCTGCAGGCTGAAGATTTTGCACTTTTATGAGGTAATTTTTGTATACGTTAGCTCCCAGGTCATATAATTTCTATACTTACCACGGGACCAACAAGTCCAAAGGAAACACAGAAAGGGGTTGATGAAGTTTGCAAATAATCTAAATTATGTCACCCTCAGTACTCTTCTCAACAACCACAAAAAATTTCATCCAAATCGGTCAAGCCGTTTTTGTGAAAAGAGGACAACAAAAGGTCCATCAGAGTAACAGCGCCGTAACAGACAGACATACATGTACATGTTTCTGTGTATGCAATATGCAACAATTTAGTCGAATTTCGCGTTATTTTCATAGTATAACTTCTCGCTGCTTCTTATTTTCAAAAAATGTTATATCTTTTTCTACGTTTCTATTGAAAATTAAAAAGGTTCTCTAATTTTATTTATTAAGATAATACTAGAATTGTTACTGACTAATGCCATGGACTCTCGCGCTCAGACTGTTGCGTCGGAACATCTTTGGCGGAAAAAGGTCTCTAGCACCGTCTGACCGTCTCGTCTGAGAGATCCAGGTTGGAACCTGGAACCGTCTCCTATCATACACGTTTCGACGGGCTGACGGACCTTAAGCGTGAGTGGCCAGCGATGATAGCACGTTGAACCACCACCACCAGTTCACTGAAGCTAAATTGCTGGGTAAGCACACTGCCCTCACGTAACGTGAGCTTATCATTTGGGTAATCACGTGCTGCTGGCTTTTCCCCGCCCCACTCAGGCTGGATGTTAAGGTGGGAGGCAGGAAACTTGTCGTCAAATGGAGAGTAAAACCCAATTCACTAGAAACCTTGGCAGTTGGGCAGAGACGTGGTGATGTTAAACCCTGATGAAAATTTACTTGCATTTTGAATTCAACAATGCATGAAGTGCGTCCTTTGCAGCGTGATTCATTATGTCAATACCTCATTGAATTTCTACTTGCCCTAAGGATTTTAAGATCTATAAATGTCAAGTAAATCAGGTCACTCTGTCTGTTCCCATAGAAGGACTTATCCAAACCTGGTGGACCTATATATCAAATTAAAGGTCTTTTTACCAGGATCACGAAAGTGGTGGTGCAAATTGTTCAGAGAACCATAAAGCCAAAAAACTCACCTGTACAATCACCATTGCTTTTGCTGGTGGTGAGCGTGGTTTTCTTACAGGAGATCAGACAGCCATACTCCTGTTTATTCGATGACATTAGCTTGTACGGTTCGTGGTACAGGGAGGAGTTCTCACTGTCCTCTGACGCGTTTGTTTTCAATTATGCAGTTTACATGTCACTTCCAATGCAGCTTTTTTTTAGGTATTTGCCTATTTACTACCTATGGTCACAGAAGGGAGGGCAAAATATCTCGGAAGTACTGTGCTTGACAGCCCGCGTAGATTAGTAGCTTAACCCGACCTCTAGGGTTCTTTTCCCCTCTGATACATAGGTAGACCTTGAGCATTGGAGTGAGCTTTTTGTGTACGGAATTAAGCTTCATTGACAGTCCTAGAGAAGGGAATATTAAAATTGAGCTTCTTTTTACACCTAAAGCAAACAATGAATTCACTAGAAACCTTGGCAGTTGGGCAGAGACGTGGTGATGTTAAACCTTGATGAAAATCTACTTGCATTTGAATTCAACAATGCACGAAGTGCGTCCTTTGCAGCGTGATTCATTATGTCAATACCTCATTGAATTTCTACTTGCCCTAAGGATTTTAAGATCCCTAAATGTCAAGTAAATCAATTCAATTTAATTCAACACAATTCAATACAGTTCACGATGAAGAAAATCAATTCAACTCACCTGTACAATCACCATTGCTTTTGCTGGTGGTGAGCGTGGTTTTCTTACAGGAGATCAGACAGCCATACTCCTGTTTATTCGATGACATTAGCTTGTACGGTTCGTGATACAGGGAGGAGTTCTCACTGTCCTCTGATTCTTCTCCTACCATGTTCATACCGTAGATTTTGTTGGACTTCTTGATGGTCCTGCGAACAGAAAAGGGTTAAGCTCTGATCTTGAAATTTGTCGCGACGACCTATAAACTCAAAGCGAGAAAGTTTTAGATAACACTTCAGTCGTTAATTATTCAAGACCGGTTTTAGCGTTACCTACGTTAAGCTACGCTGGCCAATAAATGGATGGGTGACTTAAACATTATATTGGGAATAAAGGGAGAACGGGCTCTAGTCTTGATTTTAAATCTGCGAACAGAAAAGGGTTAATTTTGGGTTCAGAATTTCAGATTAGTCAAAAATTCATGTTTTTATCTGCATAGACTTTTAGTCGGAGAGTGGTAGGACTAATTTACAGTTACAAGTATTCAAAAGACCAACCCACAATCCCCCCACAGCATAGAGAAGAGACAGTATCACTATTCCGGTCACTGACTCACTGTCCGGTCCGGTCACAGTATCGGTCCGGACCGGACACGGTCCGGTCACAGTATCATGCGAACAGAAAAGGGTTAATTTTGGGTTCAGAATTTCAGATTAGTCAAAAATTCATGTTTTTATCTGCATAGACTTTTAGTCGGAGACTGGTAGGACTAATTTACAGTTACAAGTATTTAAAAAACCAACCCACAATCCCCCCCCCCACAGCATAGAGAAGAGACAGTATCACTATTTCCTCAACCAGTAAAAGTCGCTTATTATCCACATTTTTGAGAAAAATCGACTGTGATTGGACAAGGACATACCTACATAGATAGACAGGTTCAAAATACATATTCCCAATCGACACGTGTCCGCAGACAATAATTTACTATGCCAGGCAAAGTTAAAGTGTCGAAAAGATCCAACTTTATTCCAACAAATTGCTCCGTCAAAATTTGGCAGTGAACTTCAGAGTTTAAGCAATAGAAGAACGAAACTCAACGAACTAATCGTAAAGCACACAAAAGTTCTCAATAATCATTATTAGGGAGCTTAGGAAAAGTTTTCTAAAACAAGCAACACTATATTGACGTCCGCTGGAAAACTTTCGCAGGGGGGGGGAAACCATCAACGCAATCCTTTTGTGCATGCTTTTCTAGTTTATGGTTCGCTTTAACCCTATCCCGACCTGACCTTCTGTCAAGACCGCCATCCATTTCTACTCCCTCTTCCATTAATTCCTTCTTCAAGACCTCTATCCATTTCTGTTATCTTTCGTTTCTCTCAAGTCCTCCTTCCACTTTCTTTAAATTAATGTGGAAGGATTCCTGTGATGACGTAGCAATTATGGTGAACATAAACTAACCCGTACTAGGCCTACCTTTGAAAGATAAATCCTCAAAGGACTGACGGAATCTTCACCCAGTGTAAAATTTCCAAGTAATACTGTAACGAAGTATTTGTTCAGGCATTTTTAGAGGATTAGCCTACAATATGGTGAAAAATAGGTTGTTTTTCCAGAAATTTTTGTTCATTACTGACGGAATACCTCTAACTCTAATTTCAAAATCATCTGTAAACACTTGAGAAGGAACCCAGATATCGTTCCTGGGAGTTGAAACTCAAGAACTTTTGGAGTTCCTAAGTTTGAACTCCAATCCTCCCAACAGCACCAAGTTTATCTCACGGATACGGGAAATTTCTTTCAAAGACGAGATAGTTTTAAGAACCTGACCTCTTTCTTCCAGGTAATTAATTTGGAAATTGAGGGCATTAGAGAGATGCAAAAGTTGTATTCCTGCAGAAATGCAAAAGTTGTATTTTTCACGAAAAAGTATACAGTTGAAGGGTTATTGTGTTTAAAAAACATATCACACCACACCCATCACACACATCCCATCACACCACACCCATCACACATCCACCACCACACACCACATCCACCACACCCACCACACACACACCACACCCACCACACAAGCCAAATATCTCGGAAGTACTGTGCTTGACAGCCCGCGTAGATTAGTAGCTTAACCCGACCTCTAGGGCTCTTTTCCCCTGATACATATAGACCTTGAGCATTGGCGTGAGCTTTTTGTGTACGGAATTAAGCTTCATTGACAGTCCTAGTGGAGGAATATTAAAATTGAACTAGGTAGCTCTACCCTTTCTCTTAGTTTCTGCCATTTACAGTAGCTGTAAGTTGCACTTAAAGTGCTACTGAATGCTTTTGCTATTTGAGGGTATTAGATATCATTTAGAGGAGAAAAAGGAGAAACATAGGGGCAAGATATTCAAGTCTTTTTTCAACCCCCTGTATACAAAGTGTTGCGCATATTACATTATTTAAGGAGTGAGAAGCAAGGTATATTGCTATCTCTCTCTTTCCCTCCCCTCCCAACTTCTGTTTTCCCCTCCAGCTTGGAAAAATTTGATATTATTTTTCACCGTATTTTTCTTTTCCTTTCCTTTTTTAATGAATTTGAAAATTTATTATTTATGAAAAATCTAATATTAAATTAAATGAGGAAGAGATGGAAACGAAGGAGGAAGAGGAGGGGAAGGGGAGGGAGGAGAGGAAGGAGGAGAGGGGAGGGGAGGCATTACTGTGGAATAAAGAAGCAGTCAGTCGTCGTCTATTAATTTTATTTACTTTGCAATACAAATGTGTCTAATATTGGTGCTTCCTCTATTTTCTTCTCTGTTTCGAACGAAAAAGCGGAGTCAGCACAATGTTTACTAAAAAAAGAAGAATGGAATATGTTGATCTGATAAAGCTATTAACTCGATAAGACGATACCGACAATCGAAGTATGTACCAAGTTTCAGTTTTAGTTCGACAGTTGGGCTTTTACAGTGTCTGTTTCTTGAAAAAAAAAGAGAAGAAAGGAAGAAGGAGAAGAGGGATGGAGGAGGAGAAG
>NW_007379379.1:9852-55022 GCF_000475195.1 Diaphorina citri | reverse complement strand
GTTTATTTTCCCTTCTTTTCTACCCTTCCCACTTTCTACTGTCCTGTTCCCCTCCAAACTTCTCTTCCTATTCTCCCACCATCTAACCCTCTCATATCTTCCTGTCTCTTCCCGCTCCCCTCTCTTGTCTATTTTCATGTACTTTTTTCTCTCCTCCGCTTTCTACTATCCTGTTCCTCTCCTAACATCTCTACCCCTTCCCTACAATATCTTCTCCCTTCCCCTCCCCTATCACATTCACTTCCCCACCTTCTCATTTCCTATCCCTTTCATATCAGTCTATTTTTCCTCCCTTCTCTTATCTATTTTCCAAAACTTGCCACTTAAGGTCTTGGTTAAAAAAAGATAATACCTAATAATCGTGTATGATGATATCGCGGTTTATTCAAAGTATAGGTAGGTACCTAAATATACATAGGTGAAAGGTCAAAAATGATACTGGGTGTAGGTGTACATATTATAAGTAAAATCTTTCAACGTTTGGAATCTAATATTTTAGCATAAAATAATAACAACTTTTTTTCTTTTCTTATTTAAGGATGTTTTCTTATCTGTCGTATTGTCGAAGTAAATTTTAGCTATCGTGTACCTACAATCTACATTAGTATACAATATTTTCTAAAAAGCATACTTATCTGTTAGAGATACATGTAGTTAGAGGTACCTACACAGTCAGCAATAAGAAGATGTAGGTATTACTTTCTATTTCCCTCCTTTTTTCTTCTTCTTCTTCTTCTTCTTCTTCTTCTTCTTCTTTTCTTCTTCATTTAATCTCAGCTCGAGTATTATAAAAAATCTCGCTAAGCGCAAAGTTTTGTTTAAGTTGAGATTCAAGATGTTCATTTCTCTCTTTATTTTAATTAAGAATATCTTTATGTGCGCAGAGAAAGTTTTTTGTTTGTTGCCCTGACTATTACAGTGTGAAGGTGAATGAATTCTTACTGGTCCTGGTCTCTGGATAATTTTGGATCTGAAGGTTGATGGTTCAAATCCAAGTGAAGTCATAAAATTTATCTAAGTATTTTCTTTATGACAGCGTGATACAGCATGACAAACATTTAAGTCTGCTTAACACAATTAAAAATGCCGCCTTCCAAGTTCCTAGTCACCAGATTCCTGTAAAATAACCGGAGGAACTTTGATTTTACCATGATGACTGAGACACCCTGAATAATCTTATTCAAGTGAAAGAAATCGAGGATAAGATAATGAAAAGGAAGGAAATGGAGAGAGAGAGAGAGAGAGATAGATAGTCCTGGTCTCTGGATAATTTTGGATCTGAAGGTTGATGGTTCAAATCCAAGTGAAGTCATAAAATTTATCTAAGTATTTTCTTTATGTGTCAGCGTGATAGAGCATGACAAGCATTTAAGTCTGCTTAACACAATTAAAAATGCCGCCTTCCAAGTTCCTAGTCACCAGATTCCTGTAAAATAACCGGAGGAACTTTGATTTTGCCATGATGACTGAGAGACCCTGAATAATCTTATTCAAGTGAAAGAAAACGAGGATAAGATAATGAAAAGGAAGGAAATGGAGAGAGAGGATAAAGAAGAGAGGAAGGGAGAGAGCGAGAGAGATAGAAATAGAGAAGGAGAAAGGGAAAGAGAGAAGGGAGAGTATATACTTTGGACTAAAACCTAAAACTTGCCACTTAAGGTCTTGGTTAAAAAAAGATAATACCTAATAATCGTGTATGATGATATCGCGGTTTATTCAAAGTATAGGTACCTAAATATACATAATTATATAAGGTGAAAGGTCAAAAATGATACTGGGTGTAGGTGTACATAATATACATATAGGTACATATAAGTAAAATCTTTCAACGTTTGGAATCTAATATTTTAGCGTAAAATAATAACAATGAAGTGCAAAAGATATTGGAGGAGAGAGAGGGTAGATGTTATTAGGAGAGTAGTAGAAAGTAGTAGGGGGTACAAAAAGAGAAGCGGGATAGATAAGAGAAGGGAGGAAAAATAGACTGATATGAAAGAGATAGGAAATGAGAAGGTGGGGAAGTGAATGTGATAGGGGAGGGGAAGGGAGAAGATATTGTAGGGAAGGGGGAGAGGAACAGGATAGTAGAAAGCGGAGGAGGAAAAAAAAAGTACATGAAAATAGACAAGAGAGGGGAGCGGGAAGAGATAGGAAGATATGAGAGGGTTAGATGATGGGAGAATAGGAAGAGAAGTTTGGAGGGGAACAGGACAGTAGAAAGTGGGAAGGGTAGAAAAGAAGGGAAAATAAACAGGAGAGGAGAAGAGGAGAAAGGCGAGGTGGGGCTTGAGAAGAATAGAAGCATGGGAGGAGGGGAAGACAAAAAAGTAGGGGTAATAGATAAGAGAGGGGAAGGGATGAGAAGTTGGGAGAGGGGAAAAGTCCTCGTTACAAAACACCTAACAGTCAAATTCAAGCCTGAAGCTGTAGAACTTTGGGAGTTGCCAGTTTGCTGTCTATTTTCCCCCGCTTCTCTTTTTGTACCCCCTACTACTTTCTACTACTCTCCTAATAACATCTACCCTCTCTCTCCTCCAATATCTTTTGCACTTCCCCTCCTCTCTCATTTCCTGCCCCTACAGTAGACACGGCTATCGATTCTACAGCATGAAACAGAACAGAAGCATAGGCGACATAACGACTCCACTGGTGTATTATAACTACCACACTACAACTATACAGGATGTATCAAAAATCAAAATAGAACGCATGGGGAAAGAATCCGATAATCCAAAGAGAACTTGTCTAAAAATGTCTTGAAATTCCTTAGTGGTAAAGGGTCCGCCCGTTTAAGTGTGTAAATAAAAAAAAAAAACTAAATAAATACAAGTGCATAATACCTATGGAGTTTGGCATACAAAACAGTTCTCATGATTGTAATCTGTGGAATCGAATTCTCAAGCTGTGTCCACAGTCCACACACAGCTTCAGAAACTAAGACCATACAGCTTCCCAGTCAATGTGCATTGCTTTAGATTTAGACACGTTCAGAATACAGAATACAAAGGAATTTTCCTTTATTTTAATGGTGGGTTTTTCAATATATCAGGCTAATGCTGGCAGAATGAGACTGAAAAGTCCTCAATATCTTTTGCACTTCCCCTCCTCTCTCATTTCCTGCCCCTACTGTAGACACGGCTATCGATTCTACAGCATGAAACAGAACAGAAACATAGGCGACATAACGACTCCACTGGTGTATTATAACTACCACACTACAACTATACAGGATGTATCAAAATTGAATACACGGGGAAAAAATCTGGTAATCCAAAGAGAACTTGTCTGAAAATTTCTTCAAATTCTTTAGTACAGATGGAGTTTGCTAAAGAAATGCATAGCTTTGGCATACAAAGCACCAAGCAGTTCTCATTCTCATGTAATCTGCAGAATCAAATTCTCAAGCTGTGTCCACACAGGCACACAGAATCTATAGCCGTTGACTATATGTGGACACAGCTTCCGAGTCAATGTGCATTGCTTTAGAATACAAAGCACCAAAGCAGTTCTCATTCTCATGTAATCTGCAGAATCAAATTCTCAAGCTGTGTCCACACAGGCACACAGAATCTATAGCCGTTGACTATATGTGGACACGGCTTCCGAGTCAATGTGCATTGCTTAAGAATACAAAGGAAAGACCCTTCCGCAGTTTCAAGTTTCTTTTAATGTGGGCTCTCTTCTTCCGGCTAATATTCAAGTACCCACCCAAAACTTCGTTACCACCCCGTAAGTCCGTAACGAAAACTTTTGGAAAAAAAAGAAGACAATAGATTTCCAACTATTTTCCACGAACAAATCTGGAGACACACCTACACATAGTCTCATATAGTTTGGGGTGAGAGTGAGGGGTTATAGTTCTATCTCTTCTTCCGGCTAATATTCAAGTACCCACCCAAAACTTCGTTACCACCCCGTAAGTCCGTAACGAAAACTTTTGGAAAAAAAAGAACACAATAGATTTCCAACTATTTTCCACGAACAAATCTGGAGACACACCTACACATAGTCTCAAAGTTTGGGGTGAGAGTGAGGGGTTATAGTTCTACGAGTTTTCTAGTTTCAAAAACTATCTTTCCAAAATTCACTACTGGCAGATCCGGAACACTGAATCCTGAATGGCAGAATAGGCAAAATATTTTTTTTGGAATCTATGGAACAGGGGTGAAAAACAGCATTTGTCAAAAATCGTCGTCCGTTGTCTTCTTCTTCGCCGATTTTTCCTACAGGTAGCGCATTGGCCTGTAAAGCCCTAGGCCGCGGATTCGATTCCCGCCCGGGGCGGATTTTATCCTTTTTGGGGGGAAAAAAACCCAACAATTTAAATTTTCCCTTGAAAAAAAAAAAAAAAAAAAAAAAATCCGCAGTTGAATCTTCTCAATTCAGCTTTCCCGGGACATTATTGACATCCTGTATAGACACAATCTGTGTGGGTAAACATACCTGAACCCTTACACCAGACGTAGTGTTGTGCAACCTTACATACAGGATGTTGCCGGAAGATGGTACACCCCTGGAAGTTTCCTAGACTCGAAATTTATTGGAGAAGATTTTCACTGCCCACTAATAATAACGATATTGTTCTGAGGTTGAAAAAACTCGTTTTGATTATTTTTATGGGAGGACAATTCTTCACTAAAATTGGGATTTTCTCCCATTTTGTTAGAAACAAACTATCTACTATCACGTCTCGTGAGTAGTGTGGTTCTATCTTTAGGCTCTTTAACACTCTGCTATCTTTCGAGCCGTTTCGTAGTTTGTATTGTCCGTTCTTTGCGACTGACGAAAATGTCGAATCTCCTTCTAGTCTCTCGTCTACTTATGTAATATAAAAAAAAAAAAATCAACACTCAAGATGATTACTCAAGACCCAGAATTCGTAGAAATGGATCTTTTTTGCTAAAGGTCCGTTTGGGACCCCCAGTAGCCTAGTACCTACGTAATCCCCAGCAAATCCCTGCTCGTGATCACAAATTGAATCAAAACTGTTGACTCCCCCGTCCCAAAGCAGCCGCGCCATCTGTCAAACCTGTCAATCAAACTCTAAATTCGTCAAACAAACCACATGTGTCAACAAACATGGATTGGTGCTTGTGTCAAACCATCTGAACTGATGGCTTTATAAATAGTATGCGGAGAGTGGAGATCAGTCATTTCCAATCAGCCTTGTGTTGACTTCTTGTAGATTTTCCATGGAGGCTAGAGGGCCACTCTTGTTCTGGCTCTTTTGCCTGTGCACAGTAAGGTAAGTACAAGCGATCACCATTATCAATAATAGGATCACATTCATTTGACGATTTACCAATAACAGACACTAAGTCCAAGTTGAAACAAACAGACATAACTTCTCTTTACCATTCTCCTATAAGTTCCCATCCATAGCGATAGTAGGAAATATTTTATATTTTAGTGAAACAGATATTATCCACTGTGACTTTCAATGACTTATCGATACTGTTAGTCTTTTTCTTTTAAAAGTGTCACTGCTCCTTTGTTATCTTCCCAAGTTTTATTAAATAAAATTTACATCTTTTTAGAATATATTACATTACCTAGTACTAGTTGGTAATGTTTAAAAGAAAATCTGAAAATTTTTCCCGAAGTAATAGTAAATAACTGGGTTCCTATGTCAATTGTTTGGCAGACTACTAATTTAGGTAACTTATCTAGCGAGTTGGAAATATTTTACTAAAATCATTTGTTTCTGCTTGGTATCAACTGTTACAGATGGGCACATGGTACAAGTTGGTACAGCAAAGCCACGGAAAATTATTACGTCACCAAGAAAGTTGTACGTGAAGTTGAATTCGCCAAATACACTCAAGAGGAAAAGGTTAGATACCTGAAGAAACTGTTGATGAGTCTGGATGATGAACCGCTCAGCGATTATGATTTCTATGACGATGAGGATTATGTGAGGGAGCAGGAGCCTTACTATTGTCCGGAGTGGTCGGTCGCCCCGTACGGTAAAGTAGTCGTTAAGGAGAAGCTTAGTCTATCTCCCGTCAGCGCCGTCACTACACAAACCACCTCGGAAACTGTAAGTTCTTCAGGCACATCCTCCAGCACTACCACAGTCACTGGAGCCCGCACTGGTCTCCCACTACCAGACACCAATGTCAAAGCCATACTCAAACCAGTCGATAACAACTTCTGGTACAGGTATTACAAGTCTGTTCTGAAGAGTGGCTTCAACACCACCCCTTACAGTATTCGCTCCTTGATAGAGAGTATTAGTTCGTCTAATGTACGCATTGATGCTAACTCGCCCTATGGCCCTAATGCCTTGTATGGACCTTTCGGCCCTGAGAATCTTCTGAACAATAGAAATCCACTCTCACCATCCAACCCTACCTCACCATTCAGTCCGTTCAACCTGAACTCTCCACTTAACCCTTACAATCCATACTCGTTACTTAACCCATTGAACCCAGAGTCCATTCTGAGTCCGAGTAACACCAACTCTCCCTTCTCTCCTGACTCGCCAGACTATCCCTTGTTTGATGTGAACGATATTCTATCTCTGTTCAATCCAAACAATCCTCTCTCTCCATTCAATCCACTGAATCAGAACTCACTTTTCAATCCAGCAAACCCTCGCTCTCCCTTCTACGGGAAATATGACTTTGAGTTCAGTACATTCAATACGGATTCTCCTTTCTCTCCTTGGAATCCAATCTCAGTGCTGAGTCCATTGGATTCCTCCTCACCTTATAATCCAAGGAACCCGGATTCTCCCTACAATCTAATCAATCCCACCTCGCCATACAACATCAATAATCTGGATTCACCACTAAACCCAGCATCCCCCAACTATTATAAACATACAAACCCTACCTGGAGTACGCTGACCTACACATCACAGGCAGAATACCCAACACCTTATGATAGAAGAACTACAATCATTGAAAACATTGAGGAGACAATCAATAATCCAAACTCTCCATTCAATGTGAATAACCCATACGGTCTTATTAACCCTTACAACATCCGATCACTATTGAATCCAAGTAATCCGGACTCACTACTAAATCCACTGAATCCAGAATCATTGCTGAGTCCATTGAATCCTCTCTCGCCTTATAACCCAAACAATCCAAGCATCGCATACTATGATGTTCAACCATTCAACTCATTATTCAACCCCCGTAACCCGGCTTCTCTCTTCAATCCAGAGAATCCGGACTCTCCATTCAATCCTCATAACCCAAGGTCACCTTACTATGGTCACTATGAAATTATTGAGTCTTCACTGAATCCCAACAATCCGAGATCCCCCCTGAGTCCACTGAATCCGGATTCTATTCTGAGTCCATTGAACTTTAACTCTCCGTTCAACCCAAGGAACACACGGTCTGTCTACTTCCCTGAGAATCCTATCTCTCCCTATCACACACAACACATTACCACACACTTCACTCGGATCATACTCAACAATGTTCCCAACTATGATGTCAACTCTCCTTACAGTCCATTCAGTCCTTATAACCCTAACTCACTACTCAATCCTAACAACCCTCAGTCTCCGCTCAGTCCTTACAATACACGTTCTCCCCTCAACCCTAGCAACCCAGCATCACCCTTCTATGTTGCCAATGAAAATGTTCAGATCTACGAGTCCACTTATCCCACTTCTCTTTTCAATCCAAATAATCCAGATTCTCCATTTAATCCAAATAATCCGGCGTCAGTTTTCAATCCAAACAATCCCCTGTCACCGTTCTATAATGATTATGAGATTAGAAATTCACCTCTGAACCCTCAAAACCCGAGTTCTGCTTTGAGTCCGTTCAATACTCAATCCGTACTGAGTCCACTGAACCCTGCCTCACCTTATTACTCAAGACTTGTGGATTCCATTTACAATCCTCGTAACCCCAACTCACCCTATTACTTTGAGAGCAGACATTTCAGATACTCAACGGCACCTACTAGCACTTACCAAACCATTACACAGTTAGACATTAGCTCTCCTTACAGTCCGTACAATCCCAATAATGTCGAATCCTTCTTGAACCCTAACAACCCAGCATCCCCTCTCAGTCCTAGACATCCAGACTCACCCCTGAATCCTCTAAATCCACTATCACCATTCTACGTGCATAATACTCAAACACCCATCTATGATTCCTCTTCCACCTTCTCTCTGTTCAACCCTAACAACTATGCATCGCCTTTCAACCCAAAGAATCCAATCTCCCTCTTCAATCCAAACAATCCTGAATCACCATTCTACACTGATTATGAAGTAAAAAATTCACCACTGAACCCGCTCAATCCAGAGTCTATCCTTAGTCCTTATAATCCACAATCTCTGTTGAGTCCTCAGAACCCATCATCCCCTTACAACCCAGGATTCATCAACTCTGTGTACAATCCACTGAATCCAACCTCTCCCTACAATGTGGATAATCCTAACTCTCCCTTCTATTTCAGAAGCAGCACCTACATTCAGGAGTCACAGTATCCACCATTCAACTCTCTACTGAATCCTAACAATGTGAATTCTCCATTGAATCCGTCCAACCCGAGCTCACCTCTGAGTCCATACAGTCCAACATCCATTTTCAACCCACAAAATCCAAAGTCTCCATTCTATGAATATAATCCCGAGTCACCACTTTACGACTCAAATAATCCCATTTCTATTTTCCACCCTAGAAATCACGGCTCCCCATTCAATCCTGAAAATCCAAGATCCATTTTTAATCCCCATAATCCGAATTCACCATTCAGGGATACAAATCCACTGTCACCAGATAATCCCCTCAACCCTAACTCGCCATACAGTCCATATAATGTGAATTCTATTTACAGTCCAATCAACCCTAGTTCTCCGTACAATCCTCGTAATCCAGAGTCCATCTACAATCCACAGAACCCAGCTTCACCCTATAACGACAGTCCTCTGTCACCTTACAGTACACTCGAACAGAGATCTTTCAAACCTCAATATTTGAAGAGTCTTTTCAATGTTGACTATTCAACACTGGTCTCTCGCAAATTAGAAAGTACAATTTACAACCCTGAAAATCCAAACTCTCCATTCAATCCAGCAAACCCCCTGTCTCCCTACCATCCGAACTCCCCTCTAAATCCTTCCAACCCGTTATCACCACATAACCCAGACTCCTTGTACAATCCGAATAACCCTAACTCTCCCTTCAACCCTAACTCCATTTATAACCCGGAAAATCCAAATTCTCCATTCAACCCCAAGTCACCATCTTACCCAGGATCACCATTCTTCAGTTCCAGTTCTCCATTCAATCCTCTCAACCCACACTCACCATTCAATAAGAACTCTCTATTGAATCCACTCAACCCCAACTCACCATTCCATCCTAATTCCCCCCTCAACCCCTCTAATCCAGGCTATATCTTTGATCACAGAATAGCATTGAACAACATAGAAAACCCATTGTACGATGCATCAAACCCTTTGTCACCATTTAACCCGAATTCCATTCTGAATCCGAATAACTTGGAATCACCATTCAATCCCAATTCACCCTATAATCCTCATAATCCAGACTCTCCTTTCTACGATTTGAATTCACCACTGAATCCAGCAAACAATCCTGTATTATATGAACAACTCAGACATCTGCCAGGTGTTCCAACACTGAAAACACCAGAAGAACTCATTTATGAAAACCAGAAGTCCATCTATTCCGACATTGCACCATTCTATCAATATGATTCAAGATATAATGATCTTTACTTGGAGTATATCAAGTACATTTATGATCTGTATGGCTGCGATTTCCCTTACGAGCAACTGTTATTCCCTTATGCTCCGAGAGATCGTCAAGTTTTCATAGATTATTTGAAAACTCAATACAAAACACAGGTTCCACCCTTCTGGCCTTACAAACCCTACCAGTGGCTTCTTCCTCAGACAATCATCCTTGATGACGACTTCCGTGTCTCTCATATCTATGGCGATAACAATCCTCTTGGTCAGGATATTCCATTTGGTCCTTATCTCCCAGAATACAATGATTTCTATTACAAGTACCTCAAATACATTAGTAGCAGGTTCGGCTCGTATTTCACTTACGATGAGCTCTTGTTCTCCTATGCTCCTCCTAAAGACAGAATTCAGTTCTACACCTTCTTGAAAACGAAATATGAGAGATGTCCTGATTTCTGGCCTTTTGAGAAAGATTACTGGAACGAAGTGAACAAAATCCTAAACACACCCTATGCTTTGAACGTTGTTCAGCCTAGAACCATTCTCCCTGGTCAATATCCAACATCTCCAGACTCACCACTATCACCCTTCTTCATTTATGATGAGAAATACAATGAACTCTACTATGAATATATCAAATACATCTATGATGTGTATGGGTCTTCCTTCCCATATGATCAGATCATATTCCCATACAGTCCCCTGGATAGAGACCGCTTCATAACTTACTTGAAAACCCAATGTAAAGATAAACCCGAGTTCTGGCCCTATTACTCCTATCTTTGGAAATGTCCGGAGAAGTTCTACATTTATGATAGATCCGCTCAATTGTCTACAGATTACAATCCTTTAGTTAGAGACGGACCGTTGGGACCTTACATTAAGAAATACAACGACTTTTACGTTAAATACATCAATTACATTTACAAGAAATATGGACCCAATTATCCGTATGAAAGATTACTTTTCCCAGAGGCGAGTTATAAAGCTCGTGTAGAGTTCATTAACTGTTTGAAATCTCAATATCAAAAACTTCCTGGATTCTGGCCTTATCCTCAATCGTACTGGGACAAACCTGAACTGATTCCCTCAACCAATAACATCTTTGAAATCGAGGAGTCTGTTCAGTTGGACGAAAGAGAGCTCAGGATTTCTAAGAGTCTTCATTCAGGATATCCATTGGAACCTTACACACCATTCTTCAAGTATGATGCTGACAGTAACAAGCTGTATGTGGATTACATCAAATATATATACGATCTATACGGTGATGAGTTCCCCTACTCTAACTTATTCTTCTCACATGATGCTCAGAGTAGATCAGCGTTCATCAAATATCTAAAGACACTGCCTGAATGTAAAGACAAAACTCCAGGATTCTGGCCATATTATCCATTCGAATTCACTTACTATTCAGATTCTGTATCCCTACAGGACTTCAGGAACTTGGACTATCCTTCCGATTTCATACCTCCCTTTGGACCCTACCTGCCCAAGTACAATGAACTGTATGCTAACTACATCAAATATGTAAACAAAGAATTCGGCAAGACTTATCCTTATGACAGTTTACTCTTCCCTTACGCAAGTGTGGAAGACAGGCTGGTCAATATCCAACATCTCCAGACTCACCACTATCACCCTTCTTCATTTATGATGAGAAATACAATGAACTCTACTATGAATATATTAAATACATCTATGATGTGTATGGGTCTTCCTTCCCATATGATCAGATCATATTCCCATACAGTCCCCTGGATAGAGATCGCTTCATAACTTACTTGAAAACCCAATGTAAAGAAAAACCCGAATTCTGGCCCTATTACTCCTATCTCCTGGTCAATATCCAACATCTCCAGACTCACCACTATCACCCTTCTTCATTTATGATGAGAAATACAATGAACTCTACTATGAATATATCAAATACATCTATGATGTGTATGGGTCTTCCTTCCCATATGATCAGATCATATTCCCATACAGTCCCCTGGATAGAGACCGCTTCATAACTTACTTGAAAACCCAATGTAAAGATAAACCCGAGTTCTGGCCCTATTACTCCTATCTTTGGAAATGTCCGGAGAAGTTCTACATTTATGATAGATCCGCTCAATTGTCTACAGATTACAATCCTTTAGTTAGAGACGGACCGTTGGGACCTTACATTAAGAAATACAACGACTTTTACGTTAAATACATCAATTACATTTACAAGAAATATGGACCCAATTATCCGTATGAAAGATTACTTTTCCCAGAGGCGAGTTATAAAGCTCGTGTAGAGTTCATTAACTGTTTGAAATCTCAATATCAAAAACTTCCTGGATTCTGGCCTTATCCTCAATCGTACTGGGACAAACCTGAACTGATTCCCTCAACCAATAACATCTTTGAAATCGAGGAGTCTGTTCAGTTGGACGAAAGAGAGCTCAGGATTTCTAAGAGTCTTCATTCAGGATATCCATTGGAACCTTACACACCATTCTTCAAGTATGATGCTGACAGTAACAAGCTGTATGTGGATTACATCAAATATATATACGATCTATACGGTGATGAGTTCCCCTACTCTAACTTATTCTTCTCACATGATGCTCAGAGTAGATCAGCGTTCATCAAATATCTAAAGACACTGCCTGAATGTAAAGACAAAGCTCCAGGATTCTGGCCATATTATCCATTCGAATTCACTTACTATTCAGATTCTGTATCCCTACAGGACTTCAGGAACTTGGACTATCCTTCCGATTTCATACCACCATTTGGACCATACCTGCCCAAGTACAATGAACTGTATGCCAACTACATCAAATATGTAAACAAAGAATTCGGCAAGACTTATCCTTATGACAGTTTACTCTTCCCTTACGCAAGTGTAGAAGACAGAGTTGCATTTGTAACCTATCTGAAAACACAATTTGATAAATGTCCCGAATTCTGGCCACTTACAAATGAAATTTGGACGACACCTGATAAGATCAAGACATTACAAATTGACACTAGATCCTTGTTGAATCAGTTGAATCCATACATTGGTATTCCAGTTGGTACACCTGGCTACCATCCACTCGCTGACGTCAATAATATTCTGAGTCCTCTCAACCCCAGAAACCCTAACTCACCTTTCAATCCAAACAACGTGCAATCACCATTGAGTCCCTACAATCCGGATTCTTTGCTAAATCCTTTGAATCCAAAGTCACCCTTCTTTGCAAACAATCCTTCTTTCTTCAATCCCCACAACCCAGAGTCACCATTCAATCCTAGAAACCCTTCATCTCTGTTCAACCCTAGTAATCCCCTCTCACCATTTTATAATGACTATGACATCAAAAATTCACCTCTGAATCCACTAAACCCGGATTCGCCCCTCAGTCCATACAATCCTCAATCTCCACTAAGCCCCAGCAATCCACTATCTCCTTATAATCAGAACTATGTCGAATCTGTTTACAATCCACTAAATCCGAATTCACCTTATCGTTATGAAAGCCGTGTTACAAGATCTATCAACATAGACTACTCGTATAATCCTAGAAATCCCAGCTCACTCTACAACCCAGACAATCCTCAATCACCACTAAGTCCCTTCAACCCTAACTCTCCGCTAAGTCCATTGAATCCAAGATCAGTATTCTATGTGAACAATCCAGCTGGGCCCTATCCGGATGTGAATCTCTACAATCCACACAACCCTGCCTCACCATTCAACCCTAACAACCCAGCATCTCTATTCAATCCAAGTAATCCTCTGTCACCATACTACGGCGATTTAGAAATCGAGAATTCACCTCTGAATCCACTAAACCCGGATTCAATCCTCAGTCCATACAACATCGAGTCTCCACTAAGTCCCAACAATCCACTCTCTCCTTATAACACCCATTGTTCTGAATCATTGTACAATCCACTAAATCCGAACTCCCCCTACCATATTGAGAGCCATACCTACCAATACTCTACTAGCGGTGTCGTCCACTCGAATCTCCACTAAGCCCCAGCAATCCACTATCTCCTTATAATCAGAACTATGTCGAATCTGTTTACAATCCACTAAATCCGAATTCACCCTACCGTTATGAAAGCCGTATTTCAAGATCTATCAACATAGACTACTCGTATAATCCAAGAAACCCCAGCTCACTCTATAACCCAGACAATCCTCAATCACCACTAAGTCCCTTCAACCCTAACTCTCTGCTAAGTCCACTGAATCCAAGATCAGTATTCTATGTGAACAATCCAGCTGGGCCCTATCCGGATGTGACTCTCTACAATCCACACAACCCAGCCTCACCATTCAACCCTAACAACCCAGCATCTCTATTCAATCCGAATAATCCTCTGTCACCATACTACGGCGATTTAGAAATCGAGAATTCACCTCTGAATCCACTAAACCCAGACTCAATCCTCAGTCCATACAACATCGAGTCTCCACTAAGTCCCAACAATCCACTCTCTCCTTATAACACCCATTGTTCTGAATCATTGTACAATCCACTAAACCCGAACTCCCCCTACCATATTGAGAGCCATACCTACCAATACTCTACTAGCGGTGTCGTCCACTCATATAATCCAAGAAACCCCAGCTCAGTCTACAACCCAGACAATCCTCAATCACCGCTTAGTCCATTCAACCCTAACTCTCTGCTGAGTCCATTGAATCCAAGATCAGTATTCTATGTGAACAATCCAGCAGGACCCTATCCGGATTTCACTTTATACAACCCACACTACCCATCTTCACCGTTCAATCCTGAAAACCCAACATCTCTCTTCAACCCAAATAATCCCCTCTCACCATTCTATCACGATTACGAGATCAAAAATTCACCGCTGAATCCTCTGAGCCCAGTCAACCCAGATTCAATCCTCAGTCCATACAATCCGAAATCTCTACTAAGTCCGAACAATCCACTATCACCTTATAACCCGAACTGTGGAGAATCTCTGTACAATCCTCACAATCCCAACTCACCATACCATTATGAAAGTCATGTTTCAACTTACATTACTAACACGGCAGATTACTACAGATCAGGAGCACTTTACGATCTGAGTGTACCTACTGGTCCATATAGTCCGTACAATATCCATTCACTTCTGAATCCAAACAATCCAAACTCTCTCCTCAACCCAAGCAACCCTAACTCACTGTTGAACCCTCATAATCCAAATTCCCCTTACTACATTGGTAATCCACAGACACCAGTTTATGATTCCGTCTCAACCTATTCCCTGTTTAACCCTAACAATCCTGACTCTCCATTTAACCCAAATAATCCTTGCTCCCTATTCAACCCAAGCAACCCCGCATCACCATTCTATACCGACTATGAAGTCAAGAACTCTCCATTGAGTCCTGTGAATCCGAGATCCATCTTGAGTCCGTTGAATCCGGAATCTTATCTTAGTCCTCTGAACCCACTGTCTCCATACAGTCCACACAATATTGATTCCATTTACAACCCGGCAAATCCCAGTTCAATCTACAGCTATGAATCTCGAACTGCCTCTTATGCAACTCACTATCCTTCAGCGCCTGTTGACATTAGCTCTCCATACAACCCGAACAACCCCAGCTCCATCTACAGCTATGAAACTCGGTCAACATTGACAGGAATCCCACCAGCACCAATTGATATTAGGTCTCCACTCAATCCTTACAACCCACAAAACCCCAACTCACTGCTAAACCCTTACAACCCAGCCTCACTCCTCAACCCAAGCAACCCTAACTCACTGTTAAACCCTCATAATCCAAATTCACCTTACTACATTGGTAATCCACAGACACCAGTGTATGATTCCGTCTCACTCTATTCTCTGTTTAACCCTAACAATCCTGACTCTCCATTTAACCCAAATAATCCTTGCTCCCTATTCAACCCAAGCAACCCCGCGTCACCATTCTATACCGACTATGAAGTCAAGAACTCTCCATTGAGTCCTGTGAATCCCAGATCCATCTTGAGTCCATTGAATCCGGAATCTTATCTCAGTCCTCTGAACCCACTGTCTCCATATAGCCCACACAATATTGATTCCATTTACAACCCAGCAAATCCCAGTTCAATATACAGCTATGAATCTCGAACTGCCTCTTATGCAACTCACTATCCTTCAGCGCCTGTTGACATTAGCTCTCCATACAACCCGAACAACCCCAGCTCCATCTACAGCTATGAAACTCGGTCAACATTGACAGGAATCCCACCAGCACCAATTGATATTAGGTCTCCACTCAATCCTTACAACCCACAAAACCCCAACTCACTGCTAAACCCTTACAACCCAGCCTCACTCCTCAACCCAAGCAACCCTAGCTCACTGTTCAACCCTCATAATCCAAATTCACCTTACTACATTGGTAATCCACAGACACCAGTGTATGATTCCGTCTCAACCTATTCCCTGTTTAACCCTAACAATCCTGACTCTCCATTTAACCCAAATAATCCTTGCTCGCTTTACAATCCTAACAATCCCTCATCACCATTCTATACCGACTATGAAGTCAAGAACTCTCCATTGAGTCCTGTGAATCCCAGATCCATCTTGAGCCCCTTGAATCCGGAATCTTATCTTAGTCCTCTGAACCCACTGTCTCCATACAGCCCACACAATATTGATTCCATTTACAACCCAGCAAATCCCAGTTCAGTTTATAGTTATGAGACCCGAACTGCTTCTTATGTGTCAGGAGTCCCTGTTAGTCCCTATCCAGTAGCCCCAGTAGATATTAGTTCTCCATACCATCCACTCAATCCTAGGTCAGTCTACAACTATGAAACTCGGTCAACATTGGCAGGCATCCCCAGTACTCCATACCCATCGGTACCTGTTGACATTAGCTCCCCATACAATGCTTACAACCCACACAACCCCAGCTCCTTACTGAATCCAAACAACCCAACCTCTCTCCTCAACCCAAGCAATCCCCTGTCACCACTCAACCCTTTGAACCCAAGTTCTCCAATCTACTCAAACCCAGACTCTGTCATATATGATCATTCATCGGTGAGCTCTATCTTCAACCCTCACAACCCAGCATCGCCTTTCAATCCCAATAATCCATACTCCGTGTTTAACCCAAGCAATCCTGAATCACCATTCCACACGGATTACGAAGTAAGAAACACGCACCTAAACCCTCAGAACCCAGAGTCCGTACTGAGTCCGTACAATAAGTCACCTTACAATATACATAATCCTGAATCCCCTCTGTATTCCGACTCACCCTATTACTATAGAAACTTACCCCTATACAACCCTGCGGAAACAGAACTCATCGAGCAATACTCCTCCAGTGTTTATAATAACCCAGACTCACCTCTGTCTATAAACAGTCCTCATTCAGTATTGAATCCATACAACTTGGACTCAATCCTGAATCCGTTCAATGTCAAATCACCCCTGAGTCCCGAGAATCCAGCCTCTCCCTTCAATCCTTACAATCCAGAACCATCTATCTTCGATTCACATAATATCTATTCATTTCCTCTCTCCTCAACCCAAGCAATCCCCTGTCACCACTCAACCCTTTGAACCCAAGTTCTCCAATCTACTCAAACCCAGACTCTGTCATCTATGATCATTCATCGGTGAGCTCTATCTTCAACCCTCACAACCCAGCATCACCTTTCAACCCAAATAATCCATACTCTGTGTTTAACCCAAACAATCCTGAATCTCCATTCCACACGGATTACGAAGTAAGAAACACGCACCTAAACCCTCAGAACCCAGAGTCTGTACTGAGTCCGTGCAACCCACAATCACCACTCAGTCCCTTGAACCCAGCATCACCTTACAGTGCCACCTCCATCGGCTCTGTTTTCAATCCACAAAGTCCGAACTATTACTATAGAAGTCTTAGCTCAACCACTTATAATCATTTGAGGCAAGCACCTATCGACACTTATACTGAAAGACTTTACAGTTTGACCTACGAGAGCTCTCTACTTAACCCTTCAAATCCGAATTCACCCCTGAGTCCGTACAATCCAGCTTCTATTTTAAATCCCAAGAACCCAAACTCTCCGTTTAACCCTTACAACTCTCTGGTTCCCACATATGATGTTCGCAACCCTCGCAGCATATTCAATCCACATAACCCGGACTCTCCTTACAACCCCAATAATCCTAATTCCGTATTCAACCCCAACAACCCGATCTCACCATTCAAAGATAATTCACCGCTCTCATTGAACAATCCCGCGAACCCTGCTTCTCCCTACAGTCCATTGAACCCTAGCTCTCTCTATAGTCCACTCAACCCCGCCTCCCCCTACAATACAGACTTTACCGAATCTCTCTACAATCCAAACAACCCCTATTCCCCCTACACTGTTGAGTACACTCAGTCAGTTTACTCCACCTCAGTCCAACAACGAACTCTGAAATCACAGATTGTAAACAGTGTGTTTGGTACTGATGTGCTCTCTACACCTCAATATCCAGTGATTGATGATTATCAGAACCCAAACTCACCATTCAATCCAAACAATCCTCTGTCACCATACAATCTGAAGTCACCATTCAATCCACTGAATCCAAATTCACCATTCAATCCACGCTCATTGTATAATCCAAACAACCCAGATTCACCATTTAACCCGCATTCTATTTATAATCCAGATAATCCCACTTCTCCCTTCAACCCTAACTCACCCTGATTCCCCCTATGATTGGCAACGTACTATTGATCTGTCCTATTTGAAACATCAAGACCTACCACTCACACGTTACAGTCCTACTGACTATTTCCGTAGTGTTGTTACAGACACAACCCTTGTATCTAATGGACCTGTATTTAAACCTTTCTACCTGATTCCCCCTATGATTGGCAACGTACTATTGATCTGTCCTATTTGAAACATCAAGACCTACCACTCACACGTTACAGTCCTACTGATTATTTCCGTAGTGTAGTTACAGACACAACCCTTGTATCTAATGGACCTGTATTTAAACCTTTCTATCCAGATAATCCGCTCTTACTTAGACCTAGTCCATTCAATGCCATCGCACCATTCGGTGATTACAATCCCAAATACAATGACCTCTATTTGGAATACATTAAGTACGTACACCAAGTGTACGGTGCCTTCCCATACAGACAACTGTTGTTCCCTTACAATATTGAATATAGAAATGAGTTTATCAAATACCTGAAAACTAAATACCCAACAGAGGAACCCAAGTTCTGGCCATTCACACCCATCGAATGGAAAAACCCAAGATTGATTTCCGACGTATACGAACCTGTACCTTATGGACAGAAGAACCCCATGCACGCCAGAGCACCATTCGGACCTTATCTTGCCAAATACAATGAACTCTATTACAAATACACCCAGTATATCTATGAAACACACGGACCTAACTATCCCTATAGATTCCTTCTCTTCCCTTACGCACCTGAAGACCGTATCTCTTATATCAACTATCTGAAATCGCAATGTAGAAGTGTTCCTAAATGGTGGCCATACAGTCTTGATGATTGGAATAACCCATACAATATCCATGACTTCATCAACTATCCAATCAGAATCGTCCGCCCTAGTGTAGATGATAGATATTTGAATCCATACCTGATAGAGGAGAGACATCCAAGAAGTTGGCTCAAGGAAGAACCACTGTCTTCTGATCTTCCTACTGTAAACTCTCCCGTGGCTCCATTCGGTGTGTATGATTCCAAATATAATGATTTATATCACGCTTACATCAAGTACATCTACAAAACATACGGCGACTTCTTCCCCTATGAGCAACTATTATTCCCCTACAATATCCAATCAAGAAATAACTTCATCAAGTACTTGAAAACAGTAGAGAAAGAACGCCCAGACTACTGGCCCTTCTTGAATTATCAATGGGATAATCCTGAAACTATACCGTACAGACTCTACTCGCAGCAAATACCCTATGGTGCTATCAATGTGTTGGGAGAGAGAATGTTCGTCACAAATGTCGTTTCCCGCTCGATGCACTAAAAATTTATGGCTTGACTTGGACTCAAACTACGAAACTCCAGATTCAAACACCACAGACTCCTCTATGGCGCTGCTGCGCCAAGGCAAGAAAGTTTGAAAGCACTACTGGAGATAATACGCCACAGACCAAAGAAATACAAAGTACCATATCACTTTGCCTGCTGTAATACCATTTAAGATACGTTTATCCATAACTGACGATATAAAATTTCTCAGAAATACACCTCCTCCTCCTCTTCCTCCTCCTCCTTCTCTTCCTCTTCCTTCTCCTACTCTTCCTCCTCCTCCTCTCCCTCTTCCTTCTCCTACTCTTCCTCCTCCTCTTCCTCCTCCTCCTCCTCTTCCTTCTCCTCCTCCTCTTCCTTCTCCTACTCTTCCTCCTCCTCCTCGTATGTCGCCCAGAATTCATAGGATCCTTGGAATTTCAATAATTCGTCCTTCGGGTCAGGAAGCGCTGGCTTCACGGCATCAAGTGTTCCCAATAGAGATCGCATGTTTGGTGAAGCATCAACCACTGCTGTTGTGGAAGTTGCTGCTACTGTGGTGGTGGATGATTTCTCCAAATAGATTTGAATGTCTTGCCAAAAGTCGCTGCCATAGATAAACCAGTCTGGAATATTCTCCTTGTACACGCTACCTAAATATTTGGTGAATCTCAACCGGGATCTTGGTTCATATGGGAACAGGAATGGATCATACACGATAGAATTTCCGTAAATGGCGTACAAGTTTTGAATGTATTCGTTGTATAAGCTATCGTACTCACAACTATAATGCCCGAATGGAGCATATGGACCTAACGTGTATGGACCTTTCACTGAGATACATTTCAATAGTTCACAATTGTTCCATACTTCCTCTGAATAGGGCCACCAGGCAGGAATCTCTTTGCAAACGGATTTCAAATATTTAACGAATTCTATTCTCTTCTCAATGGAATCAGAAGGGAACAAGACCAACTCGTAAGGATAGTTCAAGCCATAGCGTTCGTAAATGTATTGAATGTACTTGTAGTAAAGAGCATTCGACTTGGATTTGTATTCACCCAGAGGTCCATAGAGTGCCAGAGGACTTGTAGCGAGGTTAGATCGTTTGAATGGAATATCAATCAGATAATCAGGATAAGGAACGCCAGGGTAAGGATAAGGATATCTTTCAATGAATTCTGGTGCATCCCAAGCTTCATCGGGATAAGGCCACCAAAGTGGTTGTTTTGGATAACAAGATTTTAGATATTTAATAAAGGTGAGTCTATCCTGTTTATTGTAAGGGAATAAGAGGGATTCGTAAGGATAAGAGTCTCCATAGCGTCTGTAGATGTATGTGATGTAGTTCTTGTAAAGTTCATTGTATTCAGAGCAATAACTTCCAAAGGGACCGAAAGCACCCAATGGACTTTCAGTGAGTAGCGAAATGCCCCTCACTTCATCCTGTATAAACTCAGTGGTTCTGGGTTCATTCCAGCTCAGAGTTGTGAATGGCCAGAATTCTGGTTGGTCGTCTTTGTAAACAGTCTTCAAGTAAGTCACAAATTCATATCTAGATCTCGGGGAGTATGGGAACAGTAAGGTCTCGTAAGGGAAACTTCGGCCGAACTTGGAGTAAGTGTATTTGATGAATTTCAAGTAGAGTTCATTGTATGCAGGTGAATAGAAACCGAATGGTGCGTATTGACCTAGAGGATTGTAAGGGACAAAGTCATCCAAACCGAGGACATAGTTTCTGTATTGACTTAAACTGGTCCTGTCTAGATTATGTATGGTTGTAATGGGTTCCGGTGTAATGAAGAGACTTTCAGGTTTGTCCCAGCTGTATTTACCATAGGGCCACCAGTTTGGTATTTTGTCGCATTTGGTTTTAAGGAATTTAATGAAGCAGAGGCTGTTTACATTATCGTAAGGGAACAATAAGGATTCATAAGGATAGTTCAGACCAAACTTGTCGTAAATGTATTCAATGTAATTGTAGTAAAGGTCGTTGTACTTGTCTTGGTATGGACCAAATGGTAGTTCACCCTTGAATATTTCCTGAACCTCAGCGGATCTTAATCTGAGTGGATATTCTTGGATTCTATCAGGAGATTGCCACTGGTATGGGAACAGAGACCAGAAGTCTGGTTCTTCTGGGTATTTGGTCTTCAAGTATGTCACATAGGTGAGAGTGTCATCAGGGGAACCAGGGAAGAGAAGTTGATCAAGAGGGAAGTCCGAACCATATGTTTCCTGGATCATTTTAGTGTAATCTTCGTACAAGGAGTTGTATTTGCAGGGAAGAGAAGTTGATCAAGAGGGAAGTCCGAACCATATGTTTCCTGGATCATTTTAGTGTAATCTTCGTACAAGGAGTTGTATTTAGGATTATAACTATAGAATGGAGCATAAGGTGAGGACAAGGGTGAAGTACCAGCTAGGATTTCATCTTCTTCAGCTCTAACGATATCAATGCTTGGGTATTTAGGTGCATAGATTGGATTCCAATGAGATCTAGTATGAATATTTCCAGTCACCCATTCCTCCTCTGTGTAGGGCCACCAGTCTGGTCGCTTCTTGTAAGTAGAAGTCAAGTGTTTCAGGAAAGTCACTTGGTCTGCTGGGCTGTAAGGGAATAGTAATGTCTCGTAGGGATAAGTGTCTCCGTACTTAGCATAGATGTAGTCAATGTACTTGCAATACAACTCATTAGCATCTGGTGAGTATGGTCCGAAGGGAGCTTTCTCTCCCAACACATTGATAGCACCATAGGGTATTTGCTGCGAGTAGAGTCTGTACGGTATAGCTTCAGGATTATCCCATTGATAATTCAGGAAGGGCCAGTAGTTTGGGCGTTCTTTCTCTACTGTTTTCAAGTATTTGATGAAGTTATTTCTTGATTGGATATTGTAGGGGAATAATAGTTGCTCATAGGGGAAGAAGTCTGTTCATATTTGTAAAGCAAGTAGCTATAGTAGAGGGCATTCTTCTTCTCGTCATAATCTCCGAAGGGTGCTTTGAATCCTAATGGATTATAAGGACCATATTGAATCACCAAGGGTGCAATATCTTTCAACTCATCAGGATTCTTCCAATATTTCGGTGCATAAGGGAACCAACTAGGAGGAACATCAGATGTGAAACATGTCTTCAAGAATTTGACATACTTGATTCTTGCCTCTTTGTCGTAAGGGAACAACAGTTGTTCGTAAGGGAATTGGTTTCCATAATTAGCTATAATGTACTTGAGGTATTCTACATACAAAGGAGAGTACTTCTCATTGTAAGGTCCAAATGGTTCGGTGACGGAGTAAGGAGAGTGAGGATATTTGTATGGATTGAGTTCATAATATTGACTGAGAGGTTCATAAGCTTCGAATGGAGCGTCCCTAACGTGGGAGTAGCTTGGGTTGTTTCTGTATAGAATATCATAGGGAGATGTAATAACATCATCTGGGATATTCAAGTAACTTCTAGTCGTTTCATGTCTGTAATATTCCTCTGGGGTTAGAACTTCTCTCTTGACGTAGTTAGGGTTGAGGGGAGAGTTTGGATTATTCGGGTTCAAAGGTGAATTCAAGTTGAATGGATTGTATGGTGAATCTCTATTCTCAGGATTGTATTTTGAGTAGGGGTTGAATGGTGAATCCACATTGTTGGGATTATAAACTGAATTGGGATTAAATGGAGAGTTTGGGTTTGAACTGTCGAGTAATGGGTTAGGGTATAGGTTGGCAAGTCACCTTACAATATACATAATCCTGAATCCCCTCTGTATTCCGACTCACCCTATTACTATAGAAACTTACCCCTATACAACCCTGTGGAAACAGAACTCATCGACCAATACTCCATCCACTCGTATAATCCAAGAAACCCCAGCTCAGTCTACAACCCAGACAATCCTCAATCACCGCTTAGTCCATTCAACCCTAACTCTCTACTAAGTCCATTGAATCCAAGATCAGTATTCTATGTGAACAACCCGTGGAGTATATCAAATATATTCACGATCTCTATGGATGCGACTTCCCCTATGAGCAACTGTTCTTCCCCTATGCTCCTCAAGATAGGAGGAAGTTTGTTGACTATTTGAAATCTCAATACACAGAGAAAATCCCACCGTTCTGGCCATACAGTCCTTACCAATGGCTTTTACCAAGTAGTTTAATCACTGACGACAGCTTCTCACCAGTTACAATCTATGGTGCTGAGAATCCATTGGGTGTGGAAGTACCGTTCGGTCCTTATCTACCAGAATACAATGAGCTTTACTGCAAGTATATCAAATACATTCACGAAAAGTTCGGACCCAACTTCGAGTATGATCAACTTCTGTTCTCCTATGTGTCTCCTAAGGACCGCGTCACTTACTACAACGTGCTGAAAACCAAATACGAGAAATGCCCAGACTTCTGGCCTTATATCAAATACATTCACGAAAAGTTCGGACCCAACTTCGAGTATGATCAACTTCTGTTCTCCTATGTGTCTCCTAAGGACCGCGTCATTTACTACAACGTGCTGAAAACCAAATACGAGAAATGCCCAGACTTCTGGCCCTATCCCAGTAACTATTGGACTGATGTAGAACTGATCTCTCATCTACCTTACAGATCCATAGAGTTACCAACACAACTCGTAGATCCTATCTATGTCCCTGATCCTTCTTCTCCATTCGCACCTTTCTATAAATACGATAGCAAGTACAATGACCTTTACTGTGACTACATCAAGTATATCTATGACATTTATGGAAGAGACTTCCCCTATGAAAGACTTTTCTTCTCTTACAATACAAAAGACAGGGAAGCCTTTGTTAAATATTTATCGTCGAAATCTAAAGATGCACCCGAGTACTGGCCTTATTATCCGTTCTTGTGGAAACATTTGGATAAGATTGGAACCTACGGTAGAGTACATGAAGTGGCTGTTGATACTTACCTCAGAAATGGAATATTGGGTCCTTACATTCCAAAATACAACGATCTCTACTGCAAGTATATCAAATATGTCAACGAGAAATACGGTCCAAGATATCCATACGACACATTACTCTTCCCTAATGCAAACCTGAAGGAAAGAATAGAATTCATTAACTTCTTGAAATCACAATACACAGATAAATGCCCAGACTTCTGGCCCTACCCTAAAATATACTGGGACAAACCAGATCAAATCACAATCGTTTCCAATGAAATAGGAAGCGCGTTGGCACCGTTGGACTATAATCCATATAACCCATACAATCCATACCGAACATTTGTACCTGAAGGACCATTCGGACAAACCAGATCAAATCACAATCGTTTCCAATGAAATAGGAAGCGCGTTGGCACCGTTGGACTATAATCCATATAACCCATACAATTCATACCGAACATTTGTACCTGAAGGACCATTTCTTGTTCCCTTCTGATTCCATTGAGAAGAGAATAGAATTCGTTAAATATTTGAAATCCGTTTGCAAAGAGATTCCTGCCTGGTGGCCCTATTCAGAGGAAGTATGGAACAATTGTGAACTATTGAAATGTATCTCAGTGAAAGGTCCATACACGTTAGGTCCATATGCTCCATTCGGGCATTATAGTTGTGAGTACGATAGCTTGTACAACGAATACATTCAGAACTTGTACGCCATTTACGGAAATTCTATCGTGTATGATCCATTCCTGTTCCCATATGAACCAAGATCCCGGCTGAGATTCACCAAATATTTAGGTAGCGTGTACAAGGAGAATATTCCAGACTGGTTTATATATGGCAGCGACTTTTGGCAAGACATTCAAATCTATTCGGCATCCACCACCACAGTAGCAGCAACTTCTACAACAGCAGTGGTTGATGCTTCACCAAACATGCGATCTCTATTGGGAACACTTGATGCCGTGAAGCCAGCGCTTCCTGACCCGAAGGACGAATTATTGAAATTCCAAGGATCCTATGAATTCTGGGCGACATACAGCCCTTACAAGTTTGATAGATCTGGCTTGTACTCATACTCTCTGTTTACAACCTTTTTCGAAGGATTAGAGAAAGAACGTTACAACATCTACAGATCCGTGATTTATCCACCAGACATGACGCCATATGTTAAATCAGGAGACTGCTTTGATATTATCATTGTAGGTGCTAGTGCTGCTGGTTGTGTTCTCGCTAACAGACTATCCGAGGTTTCATCATTGAAAGTGTTATTGATTGAAGCTGGAGGTGACACACCTATCCATTCCAGAATTCCAGGAATGTCTAGTGTTTTGTCCCTGTCTGAATTTGACCATGCCTACCTTGCTGAACCAAGTCAATTCGCTGGCCTGGGAGTTAGAAACGCAAGAATAAAGATCACGGCTGGAAAAGGTTTGGGTGGTTCCAGTGCAGTCCAAAACATCTTGTATCAACGAGGTACTTCCTATGACTATGAGAACTTTGCTAAACTTGGCTACAATGGATGGGGATACGATGAAACACTCAAATACTTCGTCAAGTCTGAAGATTATAGATCTGTAATTTACAACGAGAGCAAAGCAGTACATGGAACACAAGGCTACTTACCCGTCGGACTATTCAAAAATAAGGAGAACAATATCATCAGAGAGATATTCGAGACCAGCGCTCAAGAATTGGGCTACCCTTGTCCGAAAGACATGAACGACAGATATGTAGATGTTGGATTTGCAGAGCTTCCAGGTATGACAAGATATGGCCTCAGATTCTCAGCGGCTGATGCTTACTTGACACCCATCGCTGGAAAGAGAACCAACTTGTACGTACTGAAGAGATCCAAGGTAACCAAAGTGATTATCAACGATCAGAATGTAGCAACTGGCGTGGAATATGTGAATAGTAAAGGAGAAACAGTGAGAGTGACTGCAAACAAAGAAGTCATTCTAACAGCAGGCGCTATCGCCAATGCACAGCTACTGCTACTGTCTGGTATTGGTCCTAAGGCACACTTGGATGAAGTGAAGATTCCAGTGAAACAAGATCTCAGAGTGGGCGAGAATCTCAAACTAAACGCACAATTCACAGGACCTGTCATGGCATTCTCTGCTCCTCTCAAGCGAACTGTTTACAGTCAGGAAATGGTATTCAAATACTTGGTCAATCGTATTGGACCCTTGTCTAACATGCACAGCTACTGCTACTGTCTGGTATTGGTCCTAAGGCACACTTGGATGAAGTGAAGATTCCAGTGAAACAAGATCTCAGAGTGGGTGAGAATCTCAAACTAAACGCACAATTCACAGGACCTGTCATGGCATTCTCTGCCCCTCTCAAGCGAACTGTTTACAGTCAGGAAATGGTATTCAAATACTTGGTCAATCGTATTGGACCCTTGTCTAATGCAGGACTCTGGAGTTTCACAGGATATATTGACACTCTACAGAACACAGCGCGTCCTGACCTCGAGATACATTTGCTTTACTTCCAACAGAATGATATTCGTAACATGTGTAAGATCAAACGCGCCTATGATTTCAATGATGAAGTACAGACAGCTTACGTGAATCTGAATAAGAGAACCGACATGGGTGTGATCAGTATGTCCCTGGTGAATCCCAAGAGTTGTGGTAAGGTGACACTGAAGAGTGCAGATCCTCTGGCACCACCCTGTATTGACACTGGTATTCTCTCTGAACCTGAAGACTTGGCCACCCTGATCCGAGGTACTGACTACATCACTCGTCTAGAACAAACTGAAGCTATCCGTCTGGCTGGAGGTACTCTCATGTCTCTTAACTTGGAAGCTTGTAGTCAATATCCATGGAGAAGTACACATTCCTGGACCTGTTACATTAGACACTTGACCACCACCACTAGTAACCCAGTAGGAACTGTTATGATGGGAAATGCTGATGATCCGAATGCAGTTGTCACCCCTGACCTTAAAGTGAAAGGAATCAAGGGACTCCGAGTTGCTGATATATCTGTCTTGCCCAACGCTATTATCACTCAATCCGATGCTATCTCTTTCCTCCTCCTCTTCCTCTTCCTTCTCCTACTCTTCCTCCTCCTCTTCCTCTTCCTCCTCCTCTTCCTTCTCCTACTCTTCCTCATCCTCCCCCTCTTCCTCCTCCTCTTCCTCTTCCTTCTCCTACTCTTCCTCCTCCTCTTCCTCTTCCTCCTCCTCTTCCTTCTCCTACTCTTCCTCATCCTCCCCCTCTTCCTCCTCCTCTTCCTCTTCCTTCTCCTACTCTTCCTCCTCCTCTTCCTCTTCCTCCTCCTCTTCCTTCTCCTACTCTTCCTCATCCTCCCCCTCTTCCTCCTCCTCTTCCTCTTCCTTCTCCTACTCTTCCTCCTCCTCTTCCTCTTCCTCCTCCTCTTCCTTCTCCTACTCTTCCTCATCCTCCCCCTCTTCCTCCTCCTCTTCCTCTTCCTTCTCCTACTCTTCCTCCTCCTCTTCCTCTTCCTCCTCCTCTTCCTTCTCCTACTCTTCCTCATCCTCCCCCTCTTCCTCCTCCTCTTCCTCTTCCTTCTCCTACTCTTCCTCCTCCTCTTCCTCTTCCTCCTCCTCTTCCTTCTCCTACTCTTCCTCATCCTCCCCCTCTTCCTCCTCCTCTTCCTCTTCCTTCTCCTACTCTTCCTCCTCCTCTTCCTCTTCCTCCTCCTCTTCCTTCTCCTACTCTTCCTCATCCTCCCCCTCTTCCTCCTCCTCTTCCTCTTCCTTCTCCTACTCTTCCTCCTCCTCTTCCTCTTCCTCCTCCTCTTCCTTCTCCTACTCTTCCTCATCCTCCCCCTCTTCCTCCTCCTCTTCCTCTTCCTTCTCCTACTCTTCCTCCTCCTCTTCCTCTTCCTCCTCCTCTTCCTTCTCCTACTCTTCCTCATCCTCCCCCTCTTCCTCCTCCTCTTCCTCTTCCTTCTCCTACTCTTCCTCCTCCTCTTCCTCTTCCTCCTCCTCTTCCTTCTCCTACTCTTCCTCATCCTCCCCCTCTTCCTCCTCCTCTTCCTCTTCCTTCTCCTACTCTTCCTCCTCCTCTTCCTCTTCCTCCTCCTCTTCCTTCTCCTACTCTTCCTCATCCTCCCCCTCTTCCTCCTCCTCTTCCTCTTCCTTCTCCTACTCTTCCTCCTCCTCTTCCTCTTCCTCCTCCTCTTCCTTCTCCTACTCTTCCTCATCCTCCCCCTCTTCCTCCTCCTCTTCCTCTTCCTTCTCCTACTCTTCCTCCTCCTCTTCCTCTTCCTCCTCCTCTTCCTTCTCCTACTCTTCCTCATCCTCCCCCTCTTCCTCCTCCTCTTCCTCTTCCTTCTCCTACTCTTCCTCCTCCTCTTCCTCTTCCTCCTCCTCTTCCTTCTCCTACTCTTCCTCATCCTCCCCCTCTTCCTCCTCCTCTTCCTCTTCCTTCTCCTACTCTTCCTCCTCCTCTTCCTCTTCCTCCTCCTCTTCCTTCTCCTACTCTTCCTCATCCTCCCCCTCTTCCTCCTCCTCTTCCTCTTCCTTCTCCTACTCTTCCTCCTCCTCTTCCTCTTCCTCCTCCTCTTCCTTCTCCTACTCTTCCTCATCCTCCCCCTCTTCCTCCTCCTCTTCCTCTTCCTTCTCCTACTCTTCCTCCTCCTCTTCCTCTTCCTCCTCCTCTTCCTTCTCCTACTCTTCCTCATCCTCCCCCTCTTCCTCCTCCTCTTCCTCTTCCTTCTCCTACTCTTCCTCTTCCTTCTCCTACTCTTCCTTCTCTCCTCTTTCTCCTCCTCCTCTTCCTCTTCCTTCTCCTACTCTTCCTCTTCCTCCTCCTCTTCCTTCTCTCCTCTTTCTCCTCTCTTCGATTTCAGGACGATAAGACCGTCGTTGTCACAGTTCCCTTATCAATCCTCAAAAAAAAAAAAAAAAAAAAAAAAAAAAATCAACAATAACTTTGAAGAAGAAGGTAAAGTTTAGAAGCTTTTATAGGGAGGATGGTGACGACATAAAAATCTTGCCCAACCTAAGAAGTTGATACTCAGGGGATGAAAAATAGGAGAATGAGAGAAAAAATAGGGAAACAGGGGAAAAGGGAGAGAAGAGTGAATTATTTATTTCCTCGAGAAAAATGAGAAAAGAAATTTCGATAGCAATTCACATACGAAATGTAGCTAGGGGACTTTGTTCTTCAGAGGTTTGCAAGAGGGAACATTAAGAACGGAGGTCCTATTGTCCATCATGAATCGAAGGAAGGAGGACAGGAGATAGTCAGCCGTTCTGAGAACGAACCTTATCTGTTTGGGATAAAATTCGCTAAGGAGGTTGGGACTTGAATCTACTACTGCTTACAATGCAATGATATTCCAAGCTATACATACTCGTAACTAGGCTGGCTGACTAGCGAAATTCTTATTCAACATTTTTTTTTTTTTGCTCTTGTCTGTCAATAGTACCTACTCGTAAATCAACAATGAAAAGTAATTCAACACAATCAATTAAAAAATAATCAGAATATCAGATTTTTCCTGTCTCTTGTATATCTATTCAAATCCCGTTCAGTTTTCATCTCAGCAATCAGTCAACCAGCCTCTCACTACATTAAACTGCTGCTACTAGTGTCAAAACACAAGATTGACATCACCTCATGTCATTAACACATGTCTGTCAGATGACTCTATACATACCTACTTTGCCTATCAACCCTCATGTCTGATAGATACCTTGTTCCAACGAATGGAGCGAGCTCTACATTTTAGGGTGACTTTTCCTTGACGACAACATTGCGACCTACCAGGGATTTGGAACCTGCGACCTCCAGACTGCAAGTCCAGTGTATCAACTCATCCAGGAATGTCGCTCTGATCGGAATTTTCTAGTTCATTCAGGGGTTTTCGCGTCTTTTATGATAGTTCTGTTCTGATTCAATAACCTATTCGTGATTTAAAAATCACGTTATCACTGTTACCAACTTGCGCCGCCAGACTAGCTACATTTGGGGGTAGCGGCGCGTCTGCCCTGTAAGCTCCAGGTCGCGAGTTCGCTTCCCGCCTGGGGCGAACATAAGTCCAAACAGATAAGTTTCGTTTTCGACTTGTCGGAACGGCTGGCTTTCTTCTATCTATCCTATCATATTAGAGTTCCAGTATTACTGTGAACCTGTTAGTATAATGGAACCACTTGTTCTAAGCTGATGGTCTAAATAAAGCACTACTTGTACGCCCGATGACTCCTCCAGAAGTTTCCTAACCTACCTATTCGTGATTTAAAAATCACGTTATCACTGTTACCAACTTGCGCCGCCAGACTAGCTACATTTGGGGGTAGCGGCGCGTCTGCCTTGTAAGCTCCAGGTCGCGAGTTCGCTTCCCACCTGGGGCGAACATAAGTCCAAACAGATAAGTTTCGTTTTCGACTTCTCGGAACGGCTGGCTTTCTTCTATCCTATCATATTAGAGTTCCAGTATTACTGTGAAACTGTTGGTATAATGGAACAACTTGTTCTAAGCTGATGGTCTGAATAAAGCACTACTTGTACTGTCTTATACCCGATGACTCCTCCAGAAGTTTCCTAACCTCTCAACAAACCTATCAAACTCCTCTCTGACTCCAAGTCTAGAATGTACCTATATAGAACATCGTCACCAGTGGTGGAGACGACGGAGAAGGCCAACACAAGTTATATACCGTGGGAGAGGAATATATGTGACGACTATTATAGGAAACATCAGCAAATAGTGACTGGACGGGCGACTGATATCAGCTTGAACTTGACACATCCGCTGTTCCTCACAACCAATGGGATTCATCCGGGAGTTACGTATCAAGGTAAACATGATTTTCTTTTAAATAGGTTTTCTCCTTCTTATTAGGACTTTCCTTAGTTTCAATACTTTCTTATAACTTTTGTGGTTAGGTAGAGAGCCTCTACACAATTTTTGGGAGTAGCACAGCATTACGAATGCCCAGATTTGCAGTTTCATGTTGTATTAAAAACGTCCAATATGTCCAATTAAAACCCTTGACCCAATCGGGAATTGAACCCTGGCTCTCGGATGAGGAAGCCTAGTGCGATACCCAATTTACCACGGTGCGGAGGTTGTTTCAAAGTACCTACCTACTTTATTCTCTTCTGAGATATTGTCGGGTAGTTTTGAAACACATTTTCCTAGCTGTGTTTTCATTACATTATATTAGGCAATATGTTGATGGTTTGTGTACTTAATCTATTGACGTTCCTCCCTGTCTTGTCTTCCTCTTCTTTTCCTTCCTTCCTGTTTTCTTTCTGTTATCTTTCCTCCACCTTTCTCTCTCTCTCGCCTTTGAAAGATCTTTTCATATCTCTGAGTACCTACTTTTTTCATCTCAACTTTAAGTTTTATTGTCGGGTAGTTTTGAAACACATTTTCCTAGCTGTGTTTTCATTACATTATATTAGGCAATATGTTGATGGTTTGTGTACTTAATTTATTGACGTTCCTCCCTGTCTTGTCCTCCTTTTCTTTTCCTTCCTTCCTGTTTTCTTTCTGTTATCTTTCCTCCACCTTTCTCTCTCTCTCCCCCTTGAAAGATCTTTTCATATCTCTGAGTACTTTTTTTCATCTCAACTTTAAGTTCTACTTTCACAACTTTCTCGGGAATGTTGTGTACATTGTGGCATTTTGCGGTGAAAATGTTTGAAGCTTGTGTTGTGAATATTACGCTGCGGTTTTTGTGTGTTCGGTGGTGAAGTTCCTCAGCTTCTTGTGTTTTCATTCTTTCTTTTGTACTCCTTTTGTTTTTCTCTTTGGTCTTCTGTTTTGGGGTATTATCCCCGTCGTCTTTGTTTTGGAACTTGTCACTGAAAGTTTCAAAGTTTTGAAAAGGTTTAGTAGGTGCTGCTTTTGTACTCCTTTTGTTTTTCTCTTTGGTCTTCTGTTTTGGGGTATTATCCCCGTCGTCTTTGTTTTGGAACTTGTCACTGAAAGTCTCAAAGTTTTGAAAAGGTTTAGTAGGTGCTAGCTGTAAGCTTGTTACTGGGTGTTGGTTACAATAACAAATTTCATCAGTAAATGGTTTCTTCATATAAAATTGATCCCAAGGGCAAGTAAAACCTAGACCCTTGACAAATGGAGTGTGTCTGAAGGCATGTGATGTGTTCCAATCCACTCAACCCCGATAATAATAGTTGTACTTACGCTAATAGCTCTAAGCGTGGATATCAGGGGAAACTATGTAGAGTGCCATGTTCTCATTCTCAGTGACCAATAGGTAATTATTCTCCTTGGTCATTTTATGCATTTGAATGTTTAGTTCTCCTTTCTATTGTTTCCTTCATTGTTTAGAACTTCTAATTTATATGCTTCATTGACAGTAATATTGGTTTTCTTGTTTCTACCCTTAACTTCTCTGCTAAGTGTATCTCTGATGATGTTGTGTTCGGTCGGAATATTTATAGTCAGAAAAATGAGAAAAGAAATTTCGATAGCAATTCACATACGAAATGTAGCTAGGGGACTTTGTTCTTCAGAGGTTTGCAAGAGGGAACTTTAACAATGGAGTTCTTATTGTCCATCATGAATCGAAGGGAGGACAGGACAGAAGATAGTCAGCCGTTCTGTTTGGGATAAACCTTATCTGTTTGGGATAAAATTCGCCAAGGTTGGGACTTGAATCTACTATCTACTACTGCTTACAATGCAATGATATTTTCCTTCTCCTTCCTTAATTTCTACCGTAGGCAGAATTCTTTCCCCCCCCCCCCCTTCCTCACCCTATACACTTCTATCTCAGGACTCCAAGGTAGGTACCTACTACCTACACACAGTCATACACATATACAAATATACCCCCCCCCTCCTCCTCCTCCTCCTTGTTCAATTATGTTTGAGTCATCTCCCTCTTCCCTCTCCCTCTCCCTCCCCCTCCACTTCTATGTCAGTCGTGGCCTTCCCCCTCCCTGTGTCTACCCCTTCCTACCCTCCTGTGTAAGTTACAGTAGAACCTCGATTATTTCAACCTCCATTATTCCAACTTTCTCTTATTTCAACTCCAAAATCAGTTCAAAATAGGGTATTTATTAACCATTTTGTTCTTTTGTATCTAAATTTTTCCCCCTTTTCCACTGTTTTATACGGGATTTCAATTATTTCAACTTTCGCTTGTTTCAACTACCCTTGGTCCCAATTAGTTGAAATAATCGAGGTTCTACTGTACTACCCTCCCCTTCTATAGGGGAAGAGACCTCCTCTCCCATGATCCCCTCCACTTCTATGTCACACACTTTACCCTCTTCTACCCAGTATGTCAGTCCCACCCTTAACCCCTACCCTACCCAACCAGTGTCAGTTACTCTTTTCAACCTTTGTCGGGGGTTTTACCTGTCAGAAAGGCTGATAGGTACCCGAAAGTAAAGTGAGAGGGGGGGGGGGGGGGTTAGACATGGGTAGGAAGATAGGAGGGGAAGTATAAATGGGTTGGAAGGGAGGGGAGTATAAATTAAAATGAAGGGAGGGATGAAATAAAGGTGACATTGGGAGGGGAGACGCTTGGTTAATTTATTTTATATTTAGGAGGGAGGAACGAGGGACGGTAGGGGAATTTAAGTAAAGATGGAGGGGAAGTGAGATTGGAAGGAGGGAGGGTAATTTATATTCGGGTGGGAGAGAGAGAGAGAAAGAGGGAGAGAGAGAAAGAGGGAGAGAGAGAAAGAGGGAGAGAGAGAAAGAGGGAGAGAGAGAAAGGGAGAGAGAGAGAGAGAGACGTCAGCTAAAGTAGAAAGAGCACATATGGGATGGATGCAAAAGGATATAGAGGGGTAAGTATGCACTATGGAGTTACCTATATTTGAAGAACAATGGATCTTGGCAAGCGACTAATCTAGTACCCATGAAAATCCCATATATCTTCAAATACATGATGACCACATACTAAATTGTCTACAGTCTACACATCCAGCTTCATTAGAAACATAGGAGATGAGATAAATGGGGTATAAACCAGAACAGCAGAACACCAAGATTGCTTTCAATGAGACACACAAATTACTTGAGAGACAATCTAAACTGTATCTGTATGTGTATACCTACGTATGTATTATATATATGAAGTACCATATATGTACTCGATAAATACAATATAGAACATGTGGAAAATGCCATCAATCTTCAAATAGGTACATGAGCTGTAAGCTTGTTACTGGGTGTTGGTTACAATAACAAATTTCATCAGTAAATGGTTTCTTCATATAAAATTGATCCCAAGGGCAAGGAAAACCTAGACCCTTGACAAATGGAGTGTGTCTGAAGGCATGTGATGTGTTCCAATCCACTCAACATCGATAATAGTTGTACTTACGCTAATAGCTCTAAACGTGGATATCAGGGGAAACTATGTAGAGTGCCATGTTCTCAGTGACCAATAGGTAATTATTCTACTTGGTCATTTTATGCATTTGAATGTTTAGTTCTCCTTTCTATTGTTTCCTTCATTGTTTAGAAATTCTAATTTATATGCTTCATTGACAGTAATATTGGTTTTCTTGTTTCTACCCTTATCTTCTCCACTAGGTATATCTCTGATGATGTTGTGTTCGGTCGGAATATTTATAGTGTGTTCTTCAGAATCTTCATGTATTTGAAGATTGATGGCATTTTCTCTCTATTCAACTCCTAATTCTTCACCCAGATCAAGCACATGAGACAATATTGTTCCTTGAGTAATTTATGTTCCTTTCATTGAAAGCAATCTGGGTTTTCTCGTTTATACCCATATCTTCTCTGTTATCTCTCTAATTTATAATGTGTTCATTATGTATTTGAAGATTGATGGCATTTTCCACATGTTCTATATTGTATTAAATACATATAAATGATAAATTTTATCTATAAATATTATCGAGTACATATATGATACTTCATACATAATACAAACGTAGGTATACACATACAGATTAGATTGTCTCTCAAGTAATTTGTGTGTCTCATTGAAAGCAATCTTGGTGTTCTGCTGTTCTGGTTTATACCCCATATCTCCTATGTTTCTAATGAAGCTGGATGTGTAGACAATTTAGTATGTGGTCATCATGTATTTGAAGATATATGGGATTTTCATGGGAACTATATTAGTCGCTTGCCAAGATCCATTGTTCTTCAAAAAATATAGTTACATACGTAACTCCATAGTGCATATTTACCTCTCTATATCCTTTTGCATCCATCCCATATGTGCTCTTTCTACTTTAGCTGACGTCTCTCTCTCTCTCCCTTTTTCTCTAGGAAAGATAACAGAAAGAAAACAGGAAGGAAGGAAAAGAAGAGGAAGACAAGACAGGGAGGAACGTCAATAGATTAAGTACACAAACCATCAACATATTGCCTAATATAATGTAATGAAAACACAGCTAGGAAAATGTGTTTCAAAACTACCCGACAATACCTATCTCAGAAGAGAATAAAGTAGGAAGGTACTTTGAAACAACCTCCGCACCGTGGTAAATTGGGTATCGCACTAGGCTTCCTCATCCGAGAGCCAGGGTTCAATTCCCGATTGGGTCAAGGGTTTTAATTGGACATATTGGACGTTTTTAATACAACATGAAACTGCAAATCTGGGCATTCGTAATGCTGTGCTACTCCCAAAAATTGTGTAGAGACTCTCTACCTAACCACAAAAGTTATAAGAAAGTATTGGAACTAAGGAAAGTCCTAATAAGAAGGAGAAAACCTATTTAAAAGAAAATCATGTTTACCTTGGTACGTAACTCCCGGATGAATCCCATTAGTTGTGAGGAACAGCGGATGTGTCAAGTTCAAACTGATATCAGTCGCCCGTCCAGTCACTATTTGCTGATGCTTCCTATAATGGTGGGTGTTTTTTTTTTTTTTTTTTTTTTTTTTTTTTTTTGCTCTTGTCTGTCAATAGTACCTACCTACTCGTAAATCAACAATGAAAAGTAATTCAACACAATCAATAATCAGAATATCAGATTTTTCCTGTCTCTTGTCAATCTATTCAAATCCCGTTCAGTTTTCATCTCAGCAATCAGTCATTTGCTGATGTTTCCTATAATAGTCGTCACATATATTCCTCTCCCACGGTATATAACTTGTGTTGGCCTTCTCCGTCGTCTCCACCACTGGTGACGATGTGGTTGTACTAGCGTTCCCTCCGGCACTAGTAACCATATCACTCCCTAGTGCTGACTTCATCAGGAGAGTGGAGAAGAAAATTTGCAGAAATATCAAATTGGACAGTAGAGTGAGCAAGTTCTTTATTAGGTTGGGCACACGGTTGGATTCACTCTTGTGTGCTTGGATGAGTCTGTCTTTCCGACGTAAACGTGTGTCGTTTGAATGATTACGAATGAATTTCTCTCGAGTATCTTCTTCTCCGTGAGTTGTTTTGTGTTTTGATAGCTCACATACATTATTCTTTGTTTTGGGTTTATTTGGAATGGTCATTCTGTTGGTATAACTTTGAATAGCCCACGTTGCGTCGTTGACACATTGGTTTCTAGTTTTATGTTCCTCATTTTTTAGATGTTTTATATTTGGACGATTAGTATCTGAGTTTAGCGTAACCATATCACTCCCTAGTGCTGACTTCATCAGGAGAGTGGAGAAGAAAATTTGCAGAAATATCAAATTGGACAGTAGAGTGAGCATGTTCTTTATTAGGTTGGACACACGGTTGGCTTCACTCTTGTGTGCTTGGATGAGTCTGTCTTTCCGACGTAAACGTGTGTCGTCTGAATGATTACGAATGAATTTCTCTCGAGTATCTTCTTCTCCGTGAGTTGTTTTATATGTTGATAGCTCACATACATTATTCTTTGTTTTGGGTTTATTTGGAATGCTCATTCTGTTGGTATAACTTTGAATAGCCCACGTTGCGTCGTTGACACATAGGTTTCTAGTTTTATGTTCCTCATTTTTTAGATGTTTTATATTTGAACGATTAGTATCTGAGTTTAGTATGCTCACAGATTGTTGTATTAGTTCTTCGTCAGGTGGATTTTTACCATGAGCGCCTTGTTTATCACAATTTGTTGTTACGAGAGAGGGGGTTTTCGTGTAATGAGTTTGATAATGTCTTGTGTTATTGTTTGCTGCGACAGTGCTTACATCATATTGTCTAGCGTCATTATTGTGCAAATATTTTCCACTCTCAAAAACGAAAAATCCATTCCTGTTTCTATGTCCCCGCTCGATGCTATTCATAATGCAGGGGGAATGGTTCATATAGTTGTGAGTCATATACAAACACCATGAGGGGAGATGCAGGATTTGAATAAAAACTAGCCGACCAAATGTGTCGGTAAATTGCATGAAGATTGAGCAGTAGCGGGAAACAATTTCATCAACAAAACAACAACAGGAGGGAGAATTATTCATAATGCAGGGGGAATGGTTCATATAGTTGTGAGTCATATACAAACACCATGAGGGGAGATGCAGGATTTGAATAAAAACTAGTCGACCAAACGTGTCGGGAGATTGCATGAAGATTGAGCAGAAGCGGGAAACAATTTCATCAACAAAACAACAACAGGAGGGAGAAACCATGAATATGAGGACAGAATATGATGGCGAGGATTCTGTATTGACTTTCACGATGAGTTTGTTCACGAATTGAATTTTTTGTTTGAAACAAACATTTTGTTTTTTTCTCCTCAGGGAATAGGGGATGTGATTTAATATTACTTTGAGAACGAATATTGGGTTACTGAACACAAATATTGGAAACATGGAGAAATTTCTACTCTCTTCCAAAACATCCCAATTGAATTTTAACCTATGAATAATACATGACGAGCATATTGTTGAATGTTTTTTTCTCCTCAGGGAATAGGGGATGTGATTTAATATTACTTTGAGAACGAATATTGGGTTACTGAACACAAATATTGGAAACAGGGAGAAATTTCTACTCTCTTCCAAAACATCCCAATTGAATTTTAACCTATAAATAATACATGACGAGCATATTGTTGACAGTTGTCTTGGAGAAGATTGGAAATCAGTTACTAATGCTTTGTGAGCGTTGAAACAAATCAACGAGAATAACAATGAATCGGAAAAGGATTTAAGGAAAACAAAATAATAAGAATTGGTTGGTTTTCTAAGTAAATTAGAATTAGAAGTAATAGCAACAACAAGTAAAGTAGAAAAATAGTTTCTTGAAATAAGAATTGTTACTGTTAACGAAAATAGAATCATTACATAAGTAGTAGTAGATTTAGTTATGGCACTAAGTATTAAATTAAAATTAATATTGCTAAGAAGATTGTCACTAAAAGAATCACTATCACAATAATAAATAGTATTAGAAATAAGAGTAAAGGTCAAATTGGTGTTATTAAGTAAGAATTTCAAACAAAAACTAGATTTAGATATATTTGAGTTGGTTGTTTTTGTAAAATTTAAGATTTCTTTAAAATTAATAATAAAAGATGAATTTAAATAACAATTTAGAGTTACTGGACTGATTAATATTGAATTCGCGATAATGTAATAAAAATATTCACACTTTTTATTCTTTTTCAGAAATACTGTCATTCCTCGTGACATGAATTTCAATTTAGAACACATTATGTTATTGGTTTTGTCTGAGATAAATTTATTACATTTCAAAGTTATGAAATATTTCGTTGAAACAAAATAATTATTTTTGAGAATAAAAATCAAACAGTCTTTCACAGCGAAACAATTTGGAGCTGAATGTTCTTTGATTTGGGCATAATATTGTCTCTTGTGAAAGATTCCATCATCATCAAATACTTCTTCATGTTCGTCAACAAAAGCTCTGCTTAATATTTCAACCATATCAGCTAAATCATGGATATTACAAAACCCATCAGCACTTATATCTTCGACATTAGAAGATCTGCTTCTGTCAGAATTATTTGGGATTTTGGGCGTTTCGTCATCCATATCATTGTTATACGTCCCATCAGAAATACATACACTGTAATATTTTATAAACCTCATTTTGACATTTTCATCTCCATCAACATTTTTGACACATTTGGACTGATTAATATTGAATTCTCGATAATGTAATAAAAATATTCACACTTTTTATTCTTTTTCAGAAATACTGTCATTCCTCGTGACATTAATTTCAATTTAGAACACATTATGTTATTGGTTTTGTCTGAAATAAATTTATTACATTTCAAAGTTATGAAATATTTCGTTGAAACAAAATAATTATTTTTGAGAATAAAAATCAAACAGTCTTTCACAGCGAAACAATTTGGAGCTGAATGTTCTTTGATTTGGGCATAATATTGTCTCTTGTGAAAGATTCCATCATCATCAAATACTTCTTCATGTTCGTCAACAAAAGCTCTGCTTAATATTTCAACCATGTCAGCTGAATCATGGATATTACAAAACCCATCAGCACTTATATCTTCAACATTAGAAGATCTGCTTCTGTCAGAATCATTTGGGATTTTGGGCGTTTCGTCATCAATATCATTGTTATACGTCCCATCAGAAATACTTACACTGTAATATTTTATAAACCTCATTTTGACATTTTCATCTCCATCAACATTTTTGACACATTTATCATTGTTGTCGCCAAAGGTATTTTCATTTCGTTTTCTCGTGAAATCCATTTCCCCCTTCTCCCTAGCAGCATTATTTGTATCATGATTATCATGATTGGCGTCTAATGCATCAATTTCTCTAGCTGAAGCCACATGAAAACAAATTTGAATAGAACTTTCACAAATCATAATTTCGTTCCTTGGGGTTTTCGAATTTTCCTTCATCTTCCTCGTCTTATCTTTCAAACTTCTTTTCAATGTTGCCTTCGCTTTTTCTGTGTTTTTAATTTCTTCCCCTTGCATTTTACAAGCACAAGTTATGTTTCTGACGTGTAATTTATTTCCCTTCGCCCGTATCTTCGCATGATGTTTAATGTTATAACATTCGCCTCCGCCAAGCTCTTCTTTTTCTTCTTCTTCCTCTTCGTCTTCATTTTGCTGTGGCATCACAGAGATGATTTATTATTTCGTCCAAAGGATTTTATTTTTATGAGCTTCTAGAACATTTCCCTCTCTCTCTCCTGCTGGTTTCTTTCTTCTTTTGTTCTTCTGTTTTTGTTTCACAATGTGCTTGCTTGTTTATTACTTTTCCTTTTCATTATCATTTATTCTCTGTGCTTTCATTTCGTCTGGGCACTCAGCCAAGCAATGTCGAACTGAATACAGGTGCTGGCATTGTTCCCGGTATAAAGCCCATCACCGCTCTTTATGCCCCAGCACTTTCTCAAATAGCTGGCGTGGCATTAGTGATAGTTATAGATCTAATCGCTCTCCAAGATATAATATTGCAGGTCCAAGTAGTCCTCATCCTAGTACCAGTAGTAAGCCGTTCTTCTGTTTTTGTTTCACAATGTGCTTGCTTGTTTATTACTTTTCCTTTTCATTATCATTTATTCTCTGTGCTTTCATTTCGTCTCGTCACCCACTGCCAGGCTGGTCTGAAACAAAAGAGCAATTTAGTTTTATTAGTTCCAAGTGTTACACTGTGATAAATACCATGGATGATAGTAAACACTATGACACCCACCACCATAGAGTGAAACTACTATTTCTCATTTCCCTTCCAAACACAATTCCGCTTTTCCGTAGAGATCTTACGACTGTCTCTTGTGTCTCTTCTATGTATTTCTCATCTAGCTCTGAATTTATAAGTTACGAAGTTGGGATTTTTTTTAAGTTTGATAGAGAATTATTTTATTAGAGAAAACTCTAACTGCTAAGGTCTTATCATCCCGAAAACGAAGAGAAAAGAAAGACAGGATAGGAGAAAGCCAGCCGTTCCGAAAACGAACATTATCTGAAAAGTACTGTTTTCGCAATCGCAAGAAATACGCGTATTATACGCGTAGAAAAAGGCAAATAAGAGAAATTATTTCTAGAGAAATACAGAGGTCGGAATGTTCCTAATGCTTTCTCCAAGTCGGGTAGTTGGATTGGCTGCTGTTAAAGTACATTATGGCGTGGTGCCTCACTTTGCTCCGAATTGCTGCAAAGTTCTCTGGAGTGTTTAATTGAGCGAAAACGTGAAAATTGCGCCCCCCTCCAACCGTCTCTTCCCTTTACAAATCGTATTCTATTTCCCCTCCTCTTTCTCTCTCTCTCTCTCTCCTTCTTTTCCCCTTCTTTCTCTTCTCTCTTTTCTTTCTTCCCCTCTTTCTCCTTCCAGTGAGACATGTACAGCTACTGAGCAAGTGTAAACACAACTGGTGTCCGGTACCTAAAATGACATCCACTCATGCTCAGATCGCCTGACAGACATCACCTGGGTCTCTCAGACTCAGAGGGCCTGAGCGTGTGCGGCGGGTAGGTATAATATTCCTGTCCAGTTAATTCTGTTAGTTAGTCAGTTTCAAATTGGTTTTGTACAGTACAGCAGTTCATAGACCATAGAGTTGCCGATTAGATCAATAATTTATAGGTACACCAATATTAAAAGTAGCTTGGTTGTGGATACAAGTACCTAAACCTATGTACATAGTTACCGACAATAAGTAGTAGATACATGATAACATGACTGTCTCCTTCAATAATTTATAGGTATCTACAGGGCTCCATAACAATACAGATGAAACTTTTAACCATCTAAACCTACAGGGTACCTAGGTCACTAATTTGAAATTTTGTGGCTTATGTCCCTTTGTGTTCTGAGGGTCAATATGTGACTATTTAAAGTCCACTTTAAGTTAATTCAACTGGTAATTGCGTATTTTTCAACGTGTGTGGGCAGATATCCTTCATTTTAAACATTCCAAATAGGCAGTTCACATATGGATGGATATTATGAATTTTTCTTTTATAAGTAAGTAAAAAAAAAGCTGGTGTGAACATCACACGACTTTCCTTATCCTATTGAATGATGCTTATTTGGGTGTTGTTCTATTGAAACTTTTACAATATCTCTAAACGTTTAATCAGTATCGCTGAAAACCGCCAAAAAACGGTCAAAACGGCCAAAAAGCGGTCAAAATACCGCCAACCGCAGCAACTATCTTGACTAACCGTTTTAGGTTACATCCTTGCCACATTTGTGGACTACATACCAAATTTCAAGTCTCTAGCTCATACTGTTCCCGATATATTATTGAATAACGCCAAAAAGCGGGCGAAATGCCGCCAAGCGTTGCACCGATCTTAACTAAGAGTTTCGTGTCGCATCCTTGTCACATTTGACAGCTGCACACCAAATTTCAAGTCTCTAGCTCTTACCGTTCTCGAAATATTTTGTTTACAGACAGAAACACAGACAGACGGACAGAAGGACAGACACACACACGGACCAATGGCTGAAACTTTGTATTTAGGCTCTAGGGGCCTCAAAACGTGTTTTGGCACTTTTGGCACTAAAAACTGACCATCGAAAATTTGACCCGATTACATTACTTTCCTTTTAGTCAGCTCCCATGGCGTAGTGGTCACTGCACTCGCCTTGCACGTGGGAGACCCGGGTTCGATTCCTGGCGGGGTCAAGAAATTTGTATCATGCAAACGCTAAATCTAAAAACATGATGTAAACAAGATGGCGCCAACATGGGTTGCGTTATGGGGATCAGGATTCGATGCGAAATCTCCCTATTGACTGAGGAGGTATTTCAAATTGATTGTTAATAAAACTTGCCATAGAGATAGGAAATAAATTAATTTTGAATATTTTTGTATATTTGTCAGAATTAATTTCTATTGATGTTGAATACATTTCGTTGTTTTCATTTTCGTTTCTTAGGGGTCCAAGCAGCTTAGTTTCTTTATACAGGGTGCCCGGATTATCCACATCTGAGACACCCAGTATGTGTAACACACCTTGGGGGCGATCACCAAGTTGTACTTAACTTTTTATTTGGGAGAGGCCTAGGCCACCTTTTCCGATGTAATACTTAGCAGTTCCTGGAAACCCATGTACATCTATAACGGAGCCTAGTTTCTTTATACAGGGTGCCCGGATTATCCACATCTGAGACACCCAGTATGTGTAACACACCTTGGGGGCGATCACCAAGTTGTACCTACTTTTTATTTGGGAGAGGCCTAGGCCACCTTTCCCGATGTAATACTTAGCAGTTCCTGGAAACTCATCATGTACCTACATCTATAACGGAGCTTAATTCCTGGTGGCATCACTTGTTACCGGAATGGGTGGGTAGGTATGTAGGTAGGTATATAGGGATGTATGTATTATTGTAGGTACATAGGAAGGGTAGGTATGTAGGTAGGTATATAGGGATGTCCAGGGCAGACGCGCCGCTACCCCCAAATGTAGCTAGTCTGGCGGCGCAAGTTGGTAACAGTGATAACGTGATTTTTAAATCACGAATAGGTATACATATTGTAGCCTTGAGATGGTCTAAGGCTATGGGGTGTAAGAATAAGAAAATGCATAGTCGGGGAATAAGACGTTAAATAAGACATAACAAAACACATACTAATTCCCGAAAAAAATTGAACACTGAACAGCAGTTTGAGAAAAACCAAAAAATACGAGCGTCCGGTTAATTTTGCCGGTCAGTGTATATATTGTAGCCTTGAGATGGCCTAAGCCTATGGGGTATAAGAATAAGAAAATGCATAGTCGGGGAATAAGACGTTAAATAAGACATAACAAAACACATACTAGGCTAATTTGTATTCTGAACACATCCAAAAACAACACATGTACATAAGTGTACAACTGTACATAGGGTACTAGGTATTTACTATAATATAATAAACGCAGGTAAAGAAGAAGAAGGAAAAGAAGACGAAAGAGAAGAAGAAGAGGAAGAAGAAGAATAAGGAGGAGGAAGAGAAGAAGAAGGAGGAGGAAGAGAAGAAGAAGAGCCAGAAAAAAAAAAAAAAAAAACAAAAACAAAAAAAAAAAAAAACAAAACAAAAAAAAGTATTCTAGCACTGTATGTTTGTTTAATATTATTATTTTTAGGTACTGACTTTTTCTTGCAATTTTCAACTTTTCATTTCAGCCATGTTTGTTGACACTTTCTGTATTCTGTTTTTCCAATCCAATGTTATCGAAGGTAGTTCGTACCTAGTTCTTGTTGTTGGAAGTTTAGATTAATCAACTGTTTGACCCCAACTCGCCCCTTTTTATCTCTCTCTCCTTCTCTCAATCTCTCACTGTTCTGTTTCTCTCTCACTCCTATAGGGTATGAATTTCAATTCTCTCACATTCTCAAGTTTCAACACACATCAAAAGTGCTTTTCAGTCAAGTGTAATACAGCGGGGGGGGGGTATTTTATTTGCTAAATTGTCACTGAAGAGAAAAGCCAGCTTTGTAAATATTATGCATATTGTTGTGCCTAGTTGCATAAAAATAGCTTCTAATATGCATAATATTAAATTATAGTCTGGTGACATGAGATATAGAGAAGTTTAAGTTATAAAGTACCCACTGTACACAACAAATTTGTAACAGTTATTGTTTGTTTTTCCATTTTGTTGTTCTTGTACCTACTTTTTTTTAGTAATTTGATGTTTTCTATTAGGTAGGTATTATTATTATTATTATTATTATTATTATTATTATTATTATTATTATTATTATTATTATTATTATTATTATTATTATTATTATTATTATTA
>NW_007379379.1:0-9556 GCF_000475195.1 Diaphorina citri | reverse complement strand
TCTTGTTGTTATTTTTAATATTTTTTATTCATAAACATGCTGTCGTTTGCACGGCATTTACATAAAAAAATCGATAATATTTTCAGTCGTCATTCAGACGTATTAGGTAGTATTTAAACAGTCCAATATGTAGGTAGCAGGTACACATGCCGACATTTCTGACAGCCCAAGGAGACAGAGGTCATAGCTTATGCCAATATTACGTTCATAAAGAACCTTCCTCAGCTCAGTATAATTCTCTAGAAAGCATAGAAATAGAACATGGAACAAAACAAAGTATAACATTAGATAGAAACAAAGCATAGGAACGGGGAAATGACTACTTACACGCAATCTAGAAAACCTATTACCTTCCCTCTGTCTCTGTCTGTCTCTCTCTCTCTCTCTCTCTCTCTCTCTCTCTCTCTCTCTTTTATACCTGTATATTTTTGTATGTATTTTAAACAATGGTTACAATTAGCTAGCTAGAAGAACGTGCATTAATTAAACTTACTTCTGTAAGTCAAAAGAGGCTAAATTTGACATTAGTTTGTAATGGTAATGGAAGATGATACTGTTGACTATAAAAAAAAATCAATATTATTGTAACTATTATTAGGAATTAGATTTGTAAAAGGAGAGCCCTATAAAAGTTTGACTGAGCTTAGGGGTGCTTAAATTTGTTATATGTTTTATTTGAAAAATAAAGATTCAAATTCAAATTCAATTCTCTCTCTCTCTTTCCTCTCTCTCTCTTTCTTCTCTCTCTCTCTTTTCTCTCTTGACTGATTGAGAGGCTGACGCCGACCCCGTCTGTACACGGGAAAAGGCGAAGAAGAAGAAGAAGAAGAAGAAGAAGAAGAAGAAGAAGTAGAAGAAGAAGAAGAAGAGGAAGAAGAAGAAGAAGAAAAAGAAGAAGAAGAAGAAGAAGAAGAAGAAAAAGAAGAAGAAGAAGAAGAAGAAAAAGTAGTAAAGGGAAAAAAGTTAAGCCCGAGGGGGGAGGGGGGACCCGAGCTCTCTCGGCCCCGATACCTATGTAGGTTAGGTTAGTACAGGAGTTAGTTTGAAATACGGCCCCGATACCTATGTAGGTTAGGTTAGTACAGGAGTTAGTTTGAAGTGAACTTTTCAGTTTCATAACTTCAATTGTTATTGTTCCCGGTAATTATGCATAAGACACGTCCATGGCAAATTTACTGTAAATTTCTATATAAGAGGAAAAACTTACTTTAAGAGTGGTACTCCTACCCTCTGACACGAGGTTAGTGAGACATGTACAGCTACTGAGCAAGTGTATGTCCACTGTCCAATCATTGGTACTCCTACGTCTCCTACCCTCTGACACGAGGTTAGTGAGACATGTACAGCTACTGAGCAAGTGTAAACACAACTGGTGTCCGGTACCTAAAATGACATCCACTCATGCTCAGATCGCCTGATAGACAGCGGTTTCACACATCACCTGGGTCTCTCAGACTCAGAGGGCCTGAGCGTGTGCGGCGGGTATAATATTCCTGTCCAGTTAATTCTGTTAATTGGTCAGTCTCAAATTGGCTTTGTACAGTACAGCAGTTCATAGACCATAGAGTTGCCGATTAAATCAATAATGTAGGTACACCAATATAAGTAGGTTGGTTGTGGATATAAGTACCTAAACCTATGTACATAGTTACCAACAATAGGTAGTAGATAATCCATGATAACATGACTGTCTCCGTCAATATTAGGTATCTACAGGGCTCCATAACAATACAGATGAAACTTTTAACTACCTATCCAAACCTACAGGGTGGAGCATTAATGTGCCTAAAATATACATATCGTTTGGATGGCACAAATTTGAAAATTTGTGGCTTATGCCCCTTTGTGTTCTGAGGGTCAATATTTAAGGTCCACTTTAAGTTAATTCAACTGGTAAGTGCGTGTTTTTCAACGTGTGTGAACAGCTGATATCCTTTATTTTTGACATTCCAAACAGGCAGTTCACATACCATTCGCCTCCGCCAAGCTCTTCTTTTTCTTCTTCTTCCTCTTCGTCTTCATTTTGCTGTGGCATCACAGAGATGATTTATTATTTCGTCCAAAGGATTTTATTTTTATGAGCTTCTAGAACATTTCCCTCTCTCTCTCCTGCTGGTTTCTTTCTTCTTTTGTTCTTCTGTTTTTGTTTCACAATGTGCTTGCTTGTTTATTACTTTTCCTTTTCATTATCATTTATTCTCTGTGCTTTCATTTCGTCTCGTCACCCACTGCCAGGCTGGTCTGAAACAAAAGAGCAATTTAGTTTTATTAGTTCCAAGTGTTACACTGTGATAAATACCATGGATGATAGTAAACACTATGACACCCACCACCATAGAGTGAAACTACTATTTCTCATTTCCCTTCCAAACACAATTCCGCTTTTCCGTAGAGATCTTACGACTGTCTCTTGTGTCTCTTCTATGTATTTCTCATCTAGCTCTGAATTTATAAGTTACGAAGTTGGGATTTTTTTTAAGTTTGATAGAGAATTATTTTATTAGAGAAAACTCTAACTGCTAAGGTCTTATCATCCCGAAAACGAAGAGAAAAGAAAGACAGGATAGGAGAAAGCCAGCCGTTCCGAAAACGAACATTATCTGAAAAGTACTGTTTTCGCAATCGCAAGAAATACGCGTATTATACGCGTAGAAAAAGGCAAATAAGAGAAATTATTTCTAGAGAAATACAGAGGTCGGAATGTTCCTAATGCTTTCTCCAAGTCGGGTAGTTGGATTGGCTGCTGTTAAAGTACATTATGGCGTGGTGCCTCACTTTGCTCCGAATTGCTGCAAAGTTCTCTGGAGTGTTTAATTGAGCGAAAACGTGAAAATTGCGCCCCCCTCCAACCGTCTCTTCCCTTTACAAATCGTATTCTATTTCCCCTCCTCTTTCTCTCTCTCTCTCTCTCCTTCTTTTCCCCTTCTTTCTCTTCTCTCTTTTCTTTCTTCCCCTCTTTCTCCTTCCCCCTCTCTTTCTCTTCCACTCCTCCATTAGTTCAACTTTACTACTTTGCTCCAGACGGGTGAGGAGTTGAAAGTTTTTTTTTTTTTTTTTAAATATATTAGTTCTAGACTTGGAGTCAGAGAGGAGTTTGATAGGTTTGTTGAGAGGTTAGGAAACTTCTGGAGGAGTCATCGGGCGTACAAGTAGTGCTTTATTTAGACCATCAGCTTAGAACAAGTGGTTCCATTATACTAACAGGTTCACAGTAATACTGGAACTCTAATATGATAGGATAGATAGAAGAAAGCCAGCCGTTCCGACAAGTCGAAAACGAAACTTATCTGTTTGGACTTATGTTCGCCCCAGGCGGGAAGCGAACTCGCGACCTGGAGCTTACAGGGCAGACGCGCCGCTACCCCCAAATGTAGCTAGTCTGGCGGCGCAAGTTGGTAACAGTGATAACGTGATTTTTAAATCACGAATATACACTGACCGGCAAAATTAACCGGACGCTCGTATTTTTTGGTTTTTCTCAAACTGCTGTTCAGTGTTCAATTTTTTTCGGGAAAACCATCATTAATGTTATTTGTTGTAAGGTTTAAAACTTGACAACAACAACAACAACAACAACAACAACACCAACAACAACAACAACAACAACAACAACAACAACAACAACAACAACAACAACAACAGAACCACCACCACCACCACCACCACCACCAATCACCAACAACAACAACAAGAACACCACCACCAACATCAAGAACAAATTGTAGGTACATAGGAAGGGTAGGTATGTAGGTAGGTATATAGGGATGTATGTATTATTGTAGGTACATAGGAAGGGTAGGTATGTATGTATTATTGTAGGTACATAGGAAGAGAAGGTATGTAGGTAGGTATATAGGGATGAACCTGAAAAAGGTTTTCATTTTTTCCTTTTATTTTTTCCCACTTCAAAAATGTTCCATTTTTCATTTGTGTAGGTGATGTAATCTACCTACCTGCCTACCTATGTAGGTTCCGTTTTTTTTTTTTTTTCAACTATTATTTAGAGATTTAGACAGAACAGAACAATATGTAGGCATTACATATTAGCAGATATGTAAGTTGTAGGTACATAGGTACATAACTATATACGTACCTACATGAAGTTATGTACATAACTATGTACCTACCTATATGAAGTTATGTACATAACTATGTACCTACCTACATGAAGTTATGTACATAACTATGTACATACCTACATGAAGTTATGTACATAACTATGTACATACCTACATGAAGTTATGTACATAACTATGTACATACCTACATGAAGTTATGTACATAACTATGTACATACCTACATGAAGTTATGTACATAACTATGTACATACCTACATGAAGTTATGTACATAACTATGTACATACCTACATGAAGTTATGTACATAACTATGTACATACCTACATGAAGTTATGTACATAACTATGTACATACCTACATGAAGTTATGTACATAACTATGTACATACCTACATGAAGTTATGTACATAACTATGTACCTACCTACATGAAGTTATGTACATAACTATGTACATACCTACATGAAGTTATGTACATAACTATGTACCTACCTACATGAAGTTATGTACATAACTATGTACATACCTACATGAAGTTATGTACATAACTATGTACCTACCTACATGAAGTTATGTACATAACTATGTACATACCTACATGAAGTTATGTACATAACTATGTACCTACCTACATGAAGTTATGTACATAACTATGTACATACCTACATGAAGTTATGTACATAACTATGTACCTACCTACATGAAGTTATGTACATAACTATGTACATACCTACATGAAGTTATGTACATAACTATGTACCTACCTACATGAAGTTATGTACATAACTATGTACATACCTACATGAAGTTATGTACATAACTATGTACCTACCTACATGAAGTTATGTACATAACTATGTACATACCTACATGAAGTTATGTACATAACTATGTACCTACCTACATGAAGTTATGTACATAACTATGTACATACCTACATGAAGTTATGTACATAACTATGTACCTACCTACATGAAGTTATGTACATAACTATGTACATACCTACATGAAGTTATGTACATAACTATGTACCTACCTACATGAAGTTATGTACATAACTATGTACATACCTACATGAAGTTATGTACATAACTATGTACCTACCTACATGAAGTTATGTACATAACTATGTACATACCTACATGAAGTTATGTACATAACTATGTACCTACCTACATGAAGTTATGTACATAACTATGTACATACCTACATGAAGTTATGTACATAACTATGTACCTACCTACATGAAGTTATGTACATAACTATGTACATACCTACATGAAGTTATGTACATAACTATGTACCTACCTACATGAAGTTATGTACATAACTATGTACATACCTACATGAAGTTATGTACATAACTATGTACCTACCTACATGAAGTTATGTACATAACTATGTACATACCTACATGAAGTTATGTACATAACTATGTACCTACCTACATGAAGTTATGTACATAACTATGTACATACCTACATCCAAATTTTCATATAAGAAAACCAATATACCTACCTACATACATATATTTTGATTGGTTGATTGATCGATTGATAACTTACCTCCTTTCCCCTCCTTTATAAATATATACCTAAATAATCATGTGCATCTTCTATCGGTGTGAATTCATTTGATAATGGCTTGGGATTCGAACCCCCGCTCTTCTGCTTACCAAGCTAGGTGAGGCTTAAATTGTATGAACGCCGTATAATTAACAAAGTATGCAATGTGCAATAAAGATACCTATGATATTTTATTTGAACTAAGGAAGTGAGATCTAGGTAATTGGACGATTTTCCGTTTAGCTTGCCTCTCAAGGTGTGTCCAAACATTAAAATGTCCAAATTTAGAATCTACGTCAAACTTTTGCTAAGTAGGTATGCGTTGGCAGGAATCAATTCATATGAGTTGGTAAAATTTCCAAAGTTCTCGGAATTAAGTTTGAAGTCCTGAGAATCGTGTGAAATTTCAAAATAGGTAGGTACCCTATGACGTATAATCTTGCTATGACAAAATAAGCATGATCCTATGCAATACAATTCGAAACTACAGCGATAATCACCAAAATTTAGACTTCACTTCGTACGTTCACATAACTTGACACTTACCTACAATGTAGACACTTAAACACCCCGTAGGGTTACTACTGATAACGGCAGGAGGGGGAGAGTAGGAACTGATAAGGTTGGGGAAGTAGGGGTAAAACTGTGTTTGAGAGGTTGTAGTGGGGTTACTGATAGGTAAGGGCAGGACGGGAGGGGAGATTAGTGAAAAAGGTAACTAGAGAAGGAGTAGGGCGAGAGATAAGGGTGGGGAAGAGTAGGGGTGATTAGTTATAGGGGAAGGAGGGGGGACCACTGATAATGGTGAGAAAAAGGAGAGGAGGGGAGATCAAATATTTAAATTTCCAGATAGGGGCAGAAGGGGAAGTGTCTAACATGGACACGAGGTTAGGGGAGGGTGTGATAAGGGCAGATGGGGAAGTGTCTGACATGGACACGAGGTTAGGGGAGGGTGTGATAAGGGCAGATGGGGAAGTGTCTGACATGGACACTAGGTTGGGGGAGGGTGTGATAAGGGCAGATGGGGAAGTGTCTGACATGGACACTAGGTTAGGGGAGGGTGTGATAAGGGCAGAAGGGGAAGTGTCTGACATGGACACGAGGTTAGGGGAGGGTGTGATAAGGGCAGATGGGAGAGGGGGTAGAGGCTGGATAATCAGACTAATTTCATTTTAAGTGTGAGTGGGGAAGCACAGGTTTCTTTCCTCCTCCTCCTCCTCCTTCTTCTTCTTCTTCTCCTCCTCATCCTCCTGCTGCTTCTTCTTCTTCTTCTTCTTCTTCTTCCTCTTCTTCTTCTTCTCCTTCTCCTTCTCCTCCTCTTTCTTCTCCTCCTTCTTCCTGAAAAAATTATTAAGAAGAGAATGGGCAGTTATCTGAAGCACAGGTTTCTTTCCTCCTCCTCCTCCTCCTTCTTCTTCTTCTTCTCCTCCTCATCCTCCTGCTGCTCCTACCCTCTGACACGAGGTTAGTGAGACATGTACAGCTACTGAGCAAGTGTATGTCCACTGTCCAATCATTGGTACTCCTACCCTATCACACGAGGTTAGTGAGACATGTACAGCTACTGAGCAAGTGTATGTCCACTGTCCAATCATTGGTACTCCTACCCTCTGACACGAGGTTAGTGAGACATGTACAGCTACTGAGCAAGTGTATGTCCACTGTCCAATCATTGGTACTTCTACCCTCTGACACGAGGTTAGTGAGACATGTACAGCTACTGAGCAAGTGTATGTCCACTGTCCAATCATTGGTACTCCTACCCTCTGACACGGGGTTAGTGAGACATGTACAGCTACTGAGCAAGTGTATGTCCACTGTCCAATCATTGGTACTCCTACCCTCTGACACGAGGTTAGTGAGACATGTACAGCTACTGAGCAAGTGTATGTCCACTGTCCAATCATTGGTACTCCTACCCTCTGACACGAGGTTAGTGAGACATGTACAGCTACTGAGCAAGTGTATGTCCACTGTCCAATCATTGGTACTCCTACCCTCTGACACGAGGTTAGTGAGACATGTACAGCTACTGAGCAAGTGTATGTCCACTGTCCAATCATTGGTACTCCTACCCTCTGACACGAGGTTAGTGAGACATGTACAGCTACTGAGCAAGTGTATGTCCACTGTCCAATCATTGGTACTCCTACCCTCTGACACGAGGTTAGTGAGACATGTACAGCTACTGAGCAAGTGTATGTCCACTGTCCAATCATTGGTACTCCTACCCTCTAAAAAAAAAATTAGGTAAAAAATTTATCCCAAAAAAAAAAAAAAAAAAAAAAAAAAAATCGATTACCCAGGTAAAAAGTTGTATCTCGAAAAAATCAATTAGGAAAAAAGTTATATCTCAAAATAAAAAATCAATTCCGTAAAAAGTTTTATCTAAGGAAAAAAAAAATCAATCTGGTAAAAGTTGTCTCTCACTTACCCCGGTATCCGCAATGAATTCTCCCACCGATATCGTAGCTCCTGCACAAACTCAAACCACACGTGAGCGAAAGACTTTGCCCCGCCCATCGAGTATAGAGCGTGCGAACTGCAGATTGCAAGTCTCCAGACTAGACCGTCCGGGGGACATGATTTGAGTCCGCTCAACCCCTCCTGGGGAAATGGATAAGAGAATAGAGGAACAATAGATAAGAAAATGGTGAAAAATACTTTCCTGATTCTAAGCGCTCTTTGGATAAGTATTTTTCGTTTGCCGTTTCTCTTGTCTTTGGCGGAGAAAGTTTTTTTTTTTTTCAAAATAAGGGAAGTGGGTTCAATTGGAAAGGAAGTCAGTTTTTCTTGTTGGCACTACTTACCTGAGTAACATCATCTTGCTTGATAATTTGACAACCTATGCTTTCCGAATACTCGTTCCTCTGAAACGAAATAAAAATAACAATAATAAATTCAGCTTATTCGAAAAATGGAAAGTCGATTTCTGTTTGGGTCTGACCAAAAGCTTGTTTTTATTTCTAGTCGCCAGCCTAGTTACTTTGGTAACGCGACTGTCTTGTAAGCGCTAGGCCGCGGGTTCGATTCCTACCCAAGGCAGATTTTATCCTGAACGAATAATGGGTCGAAAATTCGAGAGCGAGAAAATTGAGAAATCACATTGATTGAATAATGTTCGCTCTCGGAATGGCCGACTTTCTCCTATCCTGTCTTCCTTCTTCGTCGATTTCGGGACGATAAGACCTTATCAGTTACAGTTCCCTCTATCAAACCTCTTGCATTTATAATGAAACTCCTTGTTTCACCGTAACTTTTGATCAGTTTGCCCGCTTTAAATAAAATTTAGCAGACATGTTTACTTGATTACATTGTTTACCATACAGAGGATTTGTAAATGCAATTTCTTTGTGTTATGTCACAACTTTGGTGCTCACTGCAGCATTGTAGGATTTTTCCCAATAAGTATCTCAATAATCCTAACAACCAATGTTTACCTACCATGCTGGCACCGGTCGCTATGCGCATTTACATGTCATAGCTACTCATTTTCCTCACGAGGCTGAGTGGGCCCCGCAACAGCCAGTCACGGGATCAATCATTTGCATGATACAAATTTCTTGACCCCGCCGGGAATCGAACCCGGGTCTCCCGCGTGCAAGGCGAGTGCAGTGACCACTACGCCATGGGAGCTGACTAAAAGGAAAGTAATGTAATCGGGTCAAATTTTCGATGGTCAGTTTTTAGTGCCAAAAGTGCCAAAACACGTTTTGAGGTCCCTAGAGCCTAAATACAAAGTTGCAGCCATTGGTCCGTGTGTGTGTCTGTATTACATATGTATTAGCAGATATGTAAGTTGTAGGTATGTACATTTGTACAATGTACATAGGTAGGTACATAACTATGTACCTACCTACATGAAGTAGGTAAACGGGAATTTTCTCTCTCTTTCTTTTCTTTTCCCAGATCGC
>NW_007379378.1:53159-55743 GCF_000475195.1 Diaphorina citri | reverse complement strand
ATTAAGAATACTCCACTGTGTCTTACCTACGAAATTAAGATGAAAAAGAAGGGAATGAAAAGGAATAGGAATAATCTTTTAATTAGGTAAATGAGACCTGAATCCTAAATATATACAGCCCCTTGTGTAACTGACTCACTCATACTAATTCTAACCCACTTCTAGATGAGCTAGGACGATGCGGTTTGAAAAAAGGAATCGAGTTCTGTGTTTTAACTTGACAATATTTTGTTTGTCTCTTTGTTCCGCAATAAATACCGAACCGTTTGTCCAATTTTGATGAAAATTGGCGGAAATGTTGAAATAAGTTATGGAGAAACAGATATCAGTCTCCGCGACTGTGGACGGACAGGATCCTCCTCTAAAGGATTCCGCTCAGTACTGGCCGACAATTCCTGTCGACCCCCAAAATAATTCAGAACAGTCAGTCAGAGTGATTGTTTCCTTGTCCAAGATGAGAGTGAAGGGCTGGAACTGAAAATCTTCCCGAATATGTTGCACTTAGTATTCTAGCTATAGTTCTGCCAGGTACATCCTCACAGGAACTCATTAAGTCATAAACCCAAGTATCTGGGTGACAGGCTCAAGTATTTTCATGTAACTTGTTTATGAATAGAAAATTTACTTGAATTTACTACCTATTTGAAGAGCCAAGTCCCAACAGCTAAGTACCTACGATCAGTGGTGTGTGGTCGCATTTTCAAAAGGAGCCGCTATAAATCCATATACAGTATGCCGATCTGCTGGTGTTCTTAGAATCCAAAAACTGAATTCCCAATCATTTATAATAATTTACGGTAAGTGTTAAGAATCAGGGGAGGAGAACGAAATCCGTAAAGAGGAAGCGAACGGAATGTTTTCCCAGCTTCCAGAAATATTTAAGAATATTACGAATACGCCACTCGTGCCAAAACTAAATGACAGCCCAAAGCAATCACCCTAGGCTGATTGAGAGGCTGACGTAAAACGCCGATCCCGTCTGTACACGGGAAAACGTGAAGAAAAAGAAGAAGATTAAGAATACTCCACTGTGTCTTACCTACGAAATTAAGATGAAAAAGAAGGGAATGAAAAGGAATAGGAATAATCTTGTAATTAGGTACAAAGTGTTCAGTGATGCCCAAGAAGATGAACTGGCTTCTTATGTAATCACTTGCTCCAAAATGTTCTACGGATTGCCCATAGTAGAAATATGCAAGCTCGCCAAAGAATTGGCTCAACGCAACAATCTGACGTACCCAAAGAGCTGGGATGAGAATGGAATTTTTCTCTAGCCTCATTCCTATGGGATGATTAATTCTTTGTTATTTAATTGCTATGTAAATGAAATTCATTAGGTTCGAATTCACCAAGGTGTACTGACTTTCCACCATCCGATTTACATCAAAGATGTCATAAGCTGAAGAACGTTTTCTCGTTGAAATTGGGGCTCAATCCGGCTCCAAAAAAGTTTGTAAAGGGAGATATTGAATTGAATTGAATTGTTCATATTTATTTTTCTTAAAAAACTATACATGGTTTCATCCCCTAAGCTATTTCTCTAACTTTTTGGGGGATGGCTCTCTCCTATTAATTTGTATAATAATGTCTCTCTTTCTAGTCTAGTAGTCTAGTCTTTCTAGTCTAGAGATATCAGTATAGATATAGCGAGAGCTTACGAGTTCTTCTGTTGTCAAACCGTTACGTTAGTAGATAGTAGCAATGCCATGAAAACAGCCTCTCCAATCTATGATTCCACCATACCACAGTAGTAATATCAGAGCCTTGCTATCTATCTATGTACATAAGTATGTACCTATCTATATATCAATATTACAGACTTGAACAAAAACTAGAGAGACAGAAACCACACTTTACTTATTAAAATATCCCTCCCTCCCACTTCCTTCTACACTCCTTCTCTCTCTCTCCCACTATATCCCTTTTCATATCCCCTCTCTCTCCCCTTCCTTCTGCTTTCTCTCTCTCTCCCTCCTTATAGTCCTTCCTTTTGAATAGAAATCAAAAATATTACCCCCTCTTTCTCTCGCTCACTCACTATACAAGAGTTTTCCAATCAATCAAAACAATTGGATGATGATAGAAAGAGAGAGAGAGAGAGGGAGGGAGGGAGGGAGGGGGACAGCCCATCAAATTTTCCATCATTAGATACCAATCACACTCAGGTTTCCCTTTCTCTCTCACCCCCTACCTTCCTCTCTCTTCATCTCTCTCTCCCTCCTTCCCTTCCTTTCTGCCTATCTCTCTCTCTCTCTCTCTCTCTCTCTCTCTCTCTCTCTATTTGTCTCTATATATTTCCCTCTATTTTTCTTTGTCTCTCTCCTAGAAACCTAGACCCTTTTTACAACTTCCTCTCTCCCTCTCTCTCTCTTCCTGCATTTCCCCACCTCTTCCCTCCTCTCCCTCCCCTCTACCTCTCCTCTCCCCTCATTTATCTGTCTCTTTCTATGTTTTTATCACTGATTTCAGTTCCATCTCTCTCTCTCCTTATGTTTTTTTATATTTCTCTGGTCTATTTTTTTCCTGTTATCGCTTCCCTTCTCTCTCTCTCTCTCTCCCTCCCTCCCTCCCTATCTCTCTCTCT
>NW_007379378.1:49204-52640 GCF_000475195.1 Diaphorina citri | reverse complement strand
TCCTCAATTGTCTATTGAAATCAGAAATGATATCTGTTCAGTTTTAATGTTTCGTTATGGTAATACATAAATTTGAAATTTCCCAGACTTGAAAGAGTTGATAATGTTGATATATTTCATTTCCTTGTATACCGTTTGATAAACTGGTAATGTTGTGGGTTGGGTAGGGTGTTCTACCCATTATGGAGTACCTATGTTATACTTTCAGTGTTAGAACTGCGGCATTCCGCGGGTAATACTTGTAAATCCTGCAAAATCCCAGGCGGAATTGGTCACATCCCGCGGGATTCAAAAGCCTGCGGGATTGCTATCCCTACACACGTAGCCTAGTCTGGTCCTAAGGCCTAACCAACTTTTAAAACTATCACCTTATCAGTTAAAAACCACAACCCGGGGCTTCGCACACCCCGCGAAGCCCCGGGAGCGCGCAGCGCGACCGTAAACAAGGGAGCGCGAAGCACGACCCCATGCACAACTCCGCGAAGTCCCCGGGAGCGCGCAGCGCGACCGTAAACGAAGGAGCGCGAAGCACGACCCCATGCAAAACCCCGCGAAGCCCCTGGGAGCGCACAGCGCGACCGTAAACAAGGGAGCGCGAAGCGCGACCACATGCACAACCCCGCGAAGCTCCGGGAGCGCGCAGCGCGACCGTAAACAACAGTCCCCTAATAAAGAATTATGTTGATAAATTCAATATTCATCAAGATGCACGAGTTTTTGTGAAATCCTTGCAATACTTTTCAATGGAGATCAAAAACTTTAAAGCTGTTTAACTACAAATTCAAAGGACCCAAATTAACTCGATATCAATTTTCGATGTCATAGGTAGGTATTGAAAAATTTAATTAATACCTAATATTGATGGAAATTTTTAGACATCTATAGGGTGTGTTGATTATTTATTGATACCTAATGTTACACATAATATAACCTATTTGAATTAATTTAATGAAATTTCCACTCGTGTTTCAATTTATTATCATTTATAATACTAGGTAGGTAAAGTAAATACCATTATTTATTCAAATGTATACCTAAAATAGATTTCCCTAAATCGCTTTTGTTTTGATTGGAAAATATTAATTAAATTTGTATGTAGTGTTCTACACAATTTGTAATGGGTATTGTATAATTTTTCATGTAATGTTACACAGTGTTTAAATAACCAATAGTTATTTTTATGTACTAGGTTAGTTAGTGTTTCAATTTCAGATTAATTGACTAAATTTCATAGATGAGTTGAATTTTTTTTTTATTTTTTTTATTTTTTTTTTATTGTATCAGTTTTCTTCTGATTCTCCGACAGAATTATGATATCCAATTTATTTTTTACACTACTATTGCATTGATTTCTCTCTCCTTCTCCCTCCCAAACCATCCCTTCCTACGTCCTTACCTCCATATCTTCCTCTCTCTTCGTTATTCCCTCCTCCTCTCTTATGATTTCTGATGCTGTTCTGTATAATTTTTCCAATTATTTTCCTTTCCCCTTTTGTCCTTCGACTCTTTCTCCCCCTCTTCCTTTCTCTCCGCCACTTTTGTGTCTATAATTTTCTTCTTTATTTTCTCACTTCTACACTTCCCGGTTATTATCTTTAGTATTCTCATTCCCTCCCTCTTTCGTTTTCTTTCCCTTCTTATTTTTTCCTTCCTTCCCTTTGGATATTCCTTTCATATTCAATTTCCCCTCCTGTTTCTCCCCCTTTTTCCTCTTCCCTTCTTCTATTTTCACCTCCTCCCTCTTCCCTATTCTATTCACGCCTTCATTTGTAGTTTCTTATCTAAAGAAGCTACTATGCACTCCACTTGCACTAACTTCACTTTTCACAATAACGAGTAATCACAAAAAAGACAAATTTGACTCTCCAGCAACAACAAAAAAGTTTTCCAATTCAATTTTCGAAAGAAACAAAAGGGGGTTGTCTTTGAAATATGAAGTCACTTATTGAGTATGATAACCTTAATGCAAACATGAAATGATTTCCATGATTGGAATTTCAAAGTTAAAAAAAAAGTTCGAGACGAACAACACTTTTTTGTTTGTTCCTTTTGCATTTTAAAATGAAAAGTAAACGAAGTAGGTACCTATCTACCTACACTTTTAGAGAACAGAGAATAAGGGAGGTGGGAAGAACTAAAAAGTAGAAGAAGAAGAAGAAGGAGGAGGAGAAGAAGAAGAAGGAGGAGAAAAACAGAAGAAAAAGAAGAAGAAGAAGAAGAAGAAGAAGAAGAAGGAGGAGAAAAAACAGAAGAAAAAGAAGAAGGAGGAGGAGGAGGAGGAGAAGAAGAAGAAGAAGAAGAAGGAGGAAGAGGAGGAGGAGGAGAAGAAGAAGAAGAAGAAAGAGAAAAACTTGGTATTACTTTTCTCCTCTCAAAATGAAAAGTTAGTGAAAGATGTTTCTGGAGCTGAATTTGCATTGGAATCGCAAAGTGCAAAATTACAAAAGGTGATGCAAGATGCAAAGGATTACTTTCAAGAACAGGCCCCAAGTGGACAAAGCCTCATCAAAATTCAGAGCGCGAAATGGAGAGAGAAATTCGTTCAAAATTCTAGACAGACAAAACATTTTGACCTTTGACCTTGTTTTTTATTTCTCCTAATATTGTTTGACACAAAAATCTCAAGTAGAGGAGGACTTCTTTTGTCATGAAGGAAAATGCTGATATTATGATATGTAATTCAGTCAGTGGTTCCACATAAATGGGTCAAAAGGGGTCTGTGATGAAACACTCAATAGGTAATTAGGTTTTATTTATATTATTGGTCTGCCCTCTCAAAAAGGTTAAGATTTAAAAGCCCCTGGCATTTGTAAACAAGGTTAGGAAGAGTAATGTGTGTGTTTAAAGTTTTAGTGGATGTGTCAGAAGTACCTATACTTACCTTTAAGTTACTTAGTTATACTTCAACTTGAAAACTTTTCCAATACCCTAACATATTAAGAGTTCATATTATTTAGAAAGGGAGAGTACCTACGCGACCTTCGGAGGTCTTGTCACCCATAAAGCCATAAATCCATAAATCGAAAAGGGAGAAGGGGTATCCTATCCTGTTCTGGACAGGAGAATATGCCCCCTCTCCAAGATCCGAAAAAGAACCTTATCTAGAAGGAAAGTAGCTACATATCTAGTTCCATTGATTACTCTTTTATATTGTTTTATAATTTCGAGATCCCAGTTGTTTGTTTGTCTCTGATTTAATTACCTACATATGCATTTGGAAGCTACACCTGCTATTCAGTTTGGAAATGCAGCAATGACCATCAAGTGCTTGACTTTCGTTTTGTTTCCATCAAGTCCCTCGTCTCTCTTTTCCAGTTGTCTCCAGGGATATTATCTAAATTTCTATCTCCTGTACCAACTGTCTCTTCAGCGAAAGTTTTTGCCCGTAACTATTTACATCTAGGTAGGTAATTTCATTTTATTCGCTGATTCCTTC
>NW_007379378.1:24473-47036 GCF_000475195.1 Diaphorina citri | reverse complement strand
GTATTTATGAACAAGAATGATCGTTCTTAGATCAGTCTCAAGTCAAAATTGACCAATCAAAGGCCTTGAGACTATGCTTAGCACGAGCTTAAGAGCCAGCATTCTGTTCATAAATATGGGTGTAAGAATACTCCACTGTGTCTTACCTACGAAATTAAGATGAAAAAGAAGGGAATGAAAAGGAATAGGAATAATCTTGTAATTAGGTAAATGAGACCTGAATATAAACATTAAGGCTGAAAGGGAGCAATTAACATCTTGTCTTGAGCTCAATTGAAGGCTAGGTTGAGTGGAAAAGCTCAAGAAGAACCTGCCACTTAAAAGAAAGTCATAGACAAGGCTTTTTGCAAGAAGGGCCATACTTGAGCACTTTTTCGGCAAAAAGGCTTTTCTAATACCGTGTGCTGTTGAGAATTAGTCCCCTAAAGAATCATGTTGATATATTCAATATTCATCAAGATGCACGAGTTTTTGTGAAATCCTTGCAATACTTTTCAAAGGAGATCAAAAACTTTAAAGCTGTTTAACTACAAACTCAAAGGACAAAATTAACTCGATATCAATTTTCGATGTCATACGTAGGTATTGAAAAATTTAATTAATATACCTAATATTGATGGAAATTTTTAGACATCTAGGTATAGAGGGTGTATTGATTATTTATTGATACCTAATGTTACACATAATATAACCTACCTATTTGAATTAATTTAATGAAATTTCCACTCGTGTTTCAATTTATTATCATTTATAATACTAGGTAAAGTAAATACCATTATTTATTCAAATGTATACCTAAAATAGATTTTCCTAAATCGCTTTTGTCGATTGGAAAATATATTAATTAAATTTGTATGTAGTGTTCTACACAATTTGTAATGGGGCTTTTGTCCTGTCTATTGCCTTCTTCTTGCCACCCCTTCTCTCTCTCTCTCTCTCTTCTCTTTCTCGCTCTTCCTTTTTTCCCCTCCCTCCCTCTTTTGCTTCTCATTTCCCCTTCCTCCTTCTATTCCTTCCTTCTCCACGTCCTTCTGCATATTTTTCTCTCTCTTTTCTGCTATAGTTTACTCTCTCTCCCTCTCTCTCTTCCTCTCTTGTAGTCTTGGTAGAAACACTATACCATCACGTCAAGTGAGATCACGTGAGGGCAGTGTGGCTATCATGAACGAAATGACCAACAATATTATGGGGAAAACTTTGAACTACATCTTTCTGACTCCCCATGAGCTCACGTGCCGTGATAGTAGTGTGGGTTCTACCTTTATCTACCTACATTTATACACTGTTGTTGCTCTGGCTAGGGGACGTTAAACAGAGAGTAGACTAGCGTCTGGCTGTGGGACTATAGACAGGGAGGCCCTCTCTTGTAGTCTTGGTAGAAACACTATACCATCACGTCAAGTGAGATCACGTGAGGGCAGTGTGGCTATCATGAACGAAATGACCCACAATATTATGGGGAAAACTTTGAACTACATCCTTCTGACCCCCCCATGAGCTCACGTGACGTGATAGTATTGTGGGTTCTACCTTTAGCTACCTACATTTATACACTGTTGTCGCTACTAGGACCCCGGCTTAACTTCAGCTGTTCGGTGTGAGAATACATAACCCTAACCAGCCTAGCTAGCTGGCAGTTTCAAAGGGTTCTCCCTGCTTTTAAAGAATAAGCACAAGTCCTCACGATGGTTGACTGATGCGGTTCAGGACGAGCCAATTAAACATGGCTAGAGACCATCACCCCGGTATATGGCTGATACGAAAAGATGTCTTTTCTTTACTCTGCCAACACCATTCGGCGAAAGCTAAAGCCGCTACAATAACAACATACACTATTGTTGCTACTAGGACCCCGGCTTAACTTGAGCTGTTCGGTGTATTCTTCCCTCTTCCCTATTCTATTCACGCCTTCATTTGTAGTTTCTTATCTAAAGAGAACGAGAAGGTTGGGATATTCCCCTAGCTTCTTCCTTCTTCTTCCCCTCCTTCCTTCCCCTTCTCTCCCTGCCTCTTCTCTTCCTCCTTACCCTCATCCATTCTCACCCCCATCTTCTTCCTTTCCCTTTCTTTACCCTTCCGTTTTCTCTTCCTTCCTCTCCTTCTACCTTCCCTCCCTCCTCGTTTTATTCCTTTTCCCCTCCCTTCCTTCACTCCTTATCCTCTCTCCCTCTTCTTTCTCCCCTAATCTCACCCTCTTTTTTTTTCTGAGAGAGGGAGGGGCAGAAAAAAAAAATAACAAATATTTTTTTCGAGGGTTGATTGACAATTATTTTGAATTGAAGGAAAAAGAGATCAAGTCAAGAATTTTTTATCTATTTTCTTGAATGGAAGGTGGAGAGGAGGAGGAGGAGGAGGACTTTTCATCCATTATTTCGAATGGGAGATGGAGAAGAGAGGGAGAAAGAGAGGGCAAGCGCCCTGGAAAGATCAAGAAAAGTTTAAAATTCTTTTGTACTCTAATAATCCAAAGTGCTTTTGGTTGGTTTTTTTCTTCTAAGCCTATGGTGTCGATTTGTCGAATCTACATCATAGGCGACACTGACTATTTTGTAGATTTCACCAGATCTGCTTTATGTCTTAAAGCTTAGAGCAATCCTTGGAAAGTCTTCGTCCATTCGATGCGTATTTTTCAAGGACAGTTTTAACTACTGATTGACTGATAGGGTGTGATTAGTGATTACTTACTTGTGATGTGTGATTATGCTTATCTACAAAATCTAGGTAAGTAGGTACAAACTTATACACAATTGTTTTGATTATGAATCTAAAAACTGTATGACTTCATACTCTGTGACAACATCAATCAATTTAATTGCCAATAATAAAAACCATAAACACACATATAATTCGCATAATCATGAGAACTTCTATGATTATTTTTTAATTTGCACGGGGCGTAAAAACATAATGGTTATTTGTAACGTAACTATAATGTCGTACTGGAACATTTTTTTTTCTTCAAATGCCACAGAGGCAGTTTTATGTGCTCTTTAATAGACTGCTTAGTGTTTCCCCTCCCTAGGAACTAAGTAATTAGGAAGCATTTTAATTACTTCAAGGTAGTAATTTTGCCTCGACGTAATTTGTATAAGACGGAAAGCACGTGCCATTACTATAGAACAGTGTTTCCCAACCTTTTCTCTACGATCGCCCCCTTTTATTGATCGCCCCCCATATCGCCCCCTAAGGCTTCATCGCTCCCAATGAAAATCTCCATCGCCCCCAAGGGGGCGATATCGCCCAGGTTGGGAAACACTGTATAGAAGGTAACTCGCAGGGCCGTATCCAGGATTTTACTAAGGAGGGGAGGGCTATCCAAACTGTGATGTAGGGGGGATACTCCAAATTTTCGGAGTCTGTCCCAGAGTAAAGGAACAAGAATGAAGCCCAAGGGAAGGCCCGGGTCTCCTCAACTACCCAAGAACTCGACCCCTCTCTAAATACGGCCCTGCTCAAATGCCTTAGGTAGTTAGTCGGTTGTAGGAAGGTACCTACTTCGTTATTGTACTTGTCCATGTATTTTAATGCATAAAAGTAGGAATTATTTTTTATTATTCGTAGGTAGTACCTACTCATTCTATGATAAATATAATGGGGAGGGCTATCCAAACTGTGATGTAGGGGGGATACTCCAAATTTTCGGAGTCTGTCCCAGAGTAAAGGAACAAGAATGAAGCCCAAAGGGAAGGCCCGGGTCTCCTCAACTACCCAAGAACTCGACCCCTCCCTGAATACCTACGACCCTGCTCAAATGCCTTGGGTAGTTAGTCGGTTGTAGGAAGGTACCTACTTCGTTATTGTACTTGTCCATGATGTATTTTAATGCATAAAAGTAGGAATTATTGTTTATTATTTGTAGGTAGTATACCTATATACTCATTCTATGATAAATATAATTACATATGTGCAAAAAATTTACTTTAATTGGCTTTTGTCACCTATACATAAAGAGCCCTAAGTCTATGATTTTATGTGCAACATTGCAACAAGTTGCTTTAATTTGCTTTTATCGTCCACAAAAGGACCTACAATGTGCAACAAATTGCTTTAATTTGCTTTTATAACGTAGAAAAGGAATCCACATGAGCTTTTGAGTGACCTTGAGTACCTTGACGTAAACATCACCTTCTTGTGTAGTGCCAAGTTAGATTGGTGGTTCGAGTCCAAGTCAAGCCATGAAATTTATCAAAGAGAATTACGAGTTAATTAACATGGGAACCACATTTGTAACAAACATTCAACTGACAAGCAAAAACAGATATAAACAATTAAAATTAGTAATCAAATTTCTTTCTTTGTTCAATAAAGAGTCTAAAATAAATGTTTAAACTCCAATAATCCCTCCAAAGACTGCTGAAGTTTGGATTCGTGTTGAAATATTCCTTGAAAGCCTCCCCTCCCTATAATGGAGGGTAAGACTGGGAAAGTGGTGCCTGAGGCGCTGCTATCAATTTGAACAGCCGGCACATCTTGGAGGTTTTTCATTTTTATTTTTTCTTCAAAAATTTTGTTTTTCTTCTCCTCCTCCTAATCCTCCTCCTCCTCCTCTTCCTACTCCTCCTACTTATCCTCCTTCTCCTCTTCTAGTATCTCATCTCCCTCTACTCCTCCATCATCTTCTTCTTCTTCTCTCCTCCTCCTCCTCCTCCTCCTCCTCTTACTCTGCCTCTTTGTTTACCCCTGAAGGAAAATGTGAAAGTTGAGGGGAGAGAGAGAGAGAGAGAAATAAAGTAAGAGGCAGGGAGAGGAAGAGAAGGATCATGTACCAGTATTAAACCTACCTAATACCTATTTATTTATTTATTTAAGTTACCAACATAGGTATATATTTATTTTATAACATGTGGCATTTCAACATCACAGATAGTAGGTAGTATACGTCCTATGAGCCCAAAGCTCAAGGCTTGTGTGGACATGGATAAAAAATTTTAGAATGATATTAGGTATTACCTATATTAAAGAAGGATAATTTTCACGAAAGTTTAGTCGACATTTTCATTGCTGTTTCGACGACTTTTTATATGACCGAAATCCATAGGTTTTTAGAGTCGAACCAGAAAAGGCGAATATGGCCCTCCTTAGGGTATACCATATGTTGTGGTCACCCTACAAACATATCCTGAACTATCTGAAGACCATAAAACATAAAGAGGAAAAAAAAGAAGAAGCTAAAGAAGAGAAAGGAGAAGAAGAGGAGGAGGAAGAAGAGAAAAAAACAGAATAAAATTTTAAAAACCGATGACTGTGCCCGTTTTTTTTTACTTTTTTTTCCTTCCTCTCTTTTTTTATTTTCCTTTTTTTTTTTTTTTTTTTTTTTTTTTTTTTTTTTTTTAATAGAGTTTCTGAATGTTCTTAGGTACCAACCAAAAGCTAATGTCCTGAAGGCTTATTCTCCAACCTACCTTGTCTTTCCGCCCGGGGCTGATTTTATCTGCCATCTGCCGCCCGGGGCTGCAGCGAAGGCTTATTCTCCAACCTCTAACTTCCCTTTTCTACTTCCTATCCTTCTCCCTTCCCTAATCCTTGGTCCTACCCTTCCTAGTACTAAAGTACGGGTCTGAGCCATAAACATGTGGTGTGCGTGTGCGTGTGTGTGTGTGTGTGTGTGTGTATGTGAAAGTTGTGGAAGACAGAAATGGAAAGAGGAGAAGGAGGAGGAGAAGAGCAGAAGTGAAGGAGGGGAAGATGGAGGTGGAGGAGTTTGAGGCCAAGGGGATGAGGAAGATTGTAATCGGAAAAATTAATTTTTTCTCTTCTTCCTTTATTTTTCTTCTTTTATGAAATTTGTAAAGAAAAATCCGTCGGGGGGCAAGAGAGGGAGGAGGGAAAGGGGTGATTGGATAAAGAGAGGGATGAGTAATATAGGGGGGAGGATAAGGAGAGAGAGAGAGAGAGAGAGAGAGAAAACTTTGGAGAAGGGGAGAAACAAGAAATTTTGAAGGAGAGGGGGGGAACAGGGGGGGAGCAGAATGTGGTTGAGAGAGGGAGGGCGGGAAGAAATAAACAAATATTTTTTTCGAGGGTTGATTGACAATTATTTTGAATTGAAGGAAAAAGAGATCAAGTCAAGAAATTTTTATCTATTTTCTTGAATGGAAGGTGGAGAGGAGGAGGAGGAGGAGGATGAGGAGGACTTTTCATCCATTATTTCGAATGGGAGATGGAGAAGAGAGGGAGAAAGAGAGGGCAAGCGCCCTGGAAAAATCAAGAAAAGTTTAAATTTCTTTTGTACCTACTCTAATAATAATCCAAAGTGCTTTTGGTTGGTTTTTTTCTTCTAAGCCTATGGTGTCGATTTGTCGAATCTACACGAATCTGTAAATTGAATCTGTAAATTGTGCATAATGTGTGTTAACAGCATAATAAATTAATAAATATTAAATATTAAATACACCATAGGCGACACTGACTATTTTGTAGATTTCACGAGATCTGCTTTATGTCTTAAAGCTTAGAGCAATCCTTGGAACGTCTTCGTCCATTCGATGCGTATTTTTCCAGGACAGTTTTAACTACTGAACTACTGATTGACTGATGGGGTGTGATTACTTACTTGTGATGTGTGATTATGCTTATCTACAAAATCTAGGTAAGTACAAACTTATACACAATTGTTTTGATTATGAATCTAAAAACTGGGGGTATGACATGCTCTGTGACAACATCAATCAATTTAATTGCCAATAATAAAAACCATAAACACACATATAATTCGTTTTCCTGTTATCTCTCCCCCCCTCTCTCTCTCTCTCTCTCTCTCTCTCTCTCTCTCTCTCTCTCTCTCTCTCTCTATCTCTCTCTCTTTGTCTTTATATTTCCCTCTATTTGTCTTTGTCTCTCTTCCTCCCTCTCCTAGAAACCTAGACCTTTTTTACAACTTCCTCTCTCTCTCTTCCTGCATTTTCTTCCTCATCCGCTTCCCCTCTACCTCTCCTCTCCCTTATCTGTCTCTTTCTATGTTTTTATCACTGATTTCAGTTCCATCTCTCTCTCTCCTTATGTTTTTTTTTATATTTCTCTGGTCTATTTTTTTCCTGTTATCGCTTCCCCTCTCTCTCTCTCTCTCTCTCTCTCTCTCTCTCTCTCTCTCTCTCTCTCTCTCTCTCTCTCTCCCTCCCTCCCTCCATATCTCTCTCTCGTATTCTTTTATTGTCCGATTTCTATCTCTGTTTTTTCCATTCCCAACTCTCTTTCTCTGTCTAGCTCTATCTCTTTCACTCTCTCTCCCTCTATCTATTCCTTAATCACGTCTCCTTTTTTATTTTCTCTCTTCCTCCCCTCTTCTCTCTTTGTCTATCTACCGGTTTCTATACTCGTCTGATACTAGTTCTCTATCTTTGTTTCTCATCTATTATTTTCCGCAGGCTTTTGTCCTGTCTATTACCTTCTTCTTCCCACCCCTTCTCTCTCTCTCTCTCTTCTTTTTCTCGCTCTTCCTTTTTTCCCTCCCTCCCTCTTTTGCTTCTCATTTCCCCTTCCTCCTCCTATTCCTTCCTTCTCCACGTCCTTCTGCATCTTTGTTTCTCATCTATTATTTTCCGCAGGCTTTTGTCCTGTCTATTACCTTCTTCTTCCCACCCCTTCTCTCTCTCTCTCTCTTCTCTTTCTCGCTCTTCCTTTTTTCCCTCCCTCCCTCTTTTGCTTCTCATTTCCCCTTCCTCCTTCTATTCCTTCCTTCTCCACGTCCTTCTGCTTATTTTTCTCTCTCTTTTCTGCTATAGTTTACTCTCTCTCTCTCCCTCTCTCTCTTCCTCTCTTGTAGTCTTGGTAGAAACACTATACCATCACGTCAAGTGAGATCACGTGAGGGCAGTGTGGCTATCATGAACGAAATTACCTACATCAATATTATGGGAAAACTTTGAACCACATCTTTCTGACCCCCCCATGAGCTCACGTGACGTGATAGTATAGTGGGTTCTACCTTTAGCTACCTACATTTATACAGTATTGTCGCTACTAGGACCCCGGCTTAACTTGAGCTGTTCGGTGTGAGAATACAACATATAGCACACTTCGGGAATTCACAGCGACAGACACAAATCTGAGATATTCTTATGAAAAGAAATACCTAATGAAGAAAGAGAGAAAAGGAGAAATCTAGATTCCTAAATGAGAGAGATTGAGAGAGAGAGATTGAGAGAGAGAGAAGAGAAAGAGAGAAGAGAGAGAGAGAGAGAGAACTGAAATGAGGAGGAAAGAAATTGGCTGAATAGGCTTTTTAATAATGAAGTTTTTATAAGAAAAATTCTAGAGAGAGACGGACAAAGGGGAAGACTGGAAGTGAGAGGAAAGAAATTGGCTGAATAGGCTTTTTAATAATGAAGTTTTTATAAGAAAAATTCTAGAGAGAGACGGACAAAGGGGAAGACTGGAAGAGAGAGAGAGAGAGAGAGAGTGAGAGAATAGTTGTATGAATAGAGATAGAGGTAAGGACTAAGGGCTCTTCCTTATGAAGAACATAGATAAGAAAACATAGGAAAAGGGAGATAAAAAGGAATAGAGAGGAAGAAAGAAAGGATAGAGGGAGGCAGGCAGAGAGAGGAAGAGAAAGAGAGATAAGAAAAAAGAGAAGGAACGAAAGGTGAGGGAGAGAATGAGAGAAATTGTAGGAGGGAGAGGAAGAAAGAAGGGAAGACAAAGAAAGAGGAGAGGAAAAGAAGAGAGAGAGAAGGGAAAACTGGGTTTTGTGCCAGACTTTCTGCTGATTTCATTAGCCTTCTATACAGTCTGGCAATAATAATAAATTAATATGAAATCCCTCTCTCTCTCTCTCTCTCTCTCTCTCTCTCTCTCTCTCTCTCTCTCTCTCTCTCTCTCTCTCTCTCTCGCCCTCTCTTCTTCTCTCCTATGGAATGCATACTATTTCATATTGTGTATGCAATTTGCCGGGAGAGTTTCTGTCCTTGTTTTCTCAAATTCCTGGCATTTGATCTAATTTTCATCATCAGAGTAGTCTTTATTCATGAGTAGATAGCAGAGGTCCCGGGTTCGATTCCCGGTGGGGTCGAAATTTTTCGGCTTTCTGCGTCTGCTTGTTTAATTTTTTGTTGTTCTTTTTCTTTTTTCCTTATTTATTTTGTTATTCCTTGCTTCCTCCACCTCCCCAAATTCTCCTTTGTCTTCTTCTTCTTCTTCTTCTTTATCTTCGTCTTTTACTTTTCTACCTTTGGATTCTCATTCTCCTTCCTCTTTCTTTTTGGATTTTCAGTCCCCTTTCTTCTTTCCTGTCTTTTCCTTCTCAGAATTTTCCTCCTTCTCCTCCCTCTTCTCTTGTTTTCTTCTTTCCGGTCGTCTGCTTTTCTTTTCATTCCGGATTTGTGTTTTTCTTTCGTTTCCTTCGTCGCCATCACATTTTACAAATAACCCCAGCATCCAATTAAACTGTCTCACAAACTTGGGCTCTCCATTGAGGTTTTTATTGTTTTTTATTATAAGGTTTCACAGTATTCTTCCTCCCTTCTTTCCTCTCACTTACTGACTTTCTCTCTCTCTCCCTCCTTCCAGCCCTCCCTAGCTCTCTCACTTACCAGGAAGTGTCTTTTAATATTGTTACTATTTTTGACCAAAATAAATGATCTTTAAAATTTCCTAATGAACCCTCAGGAGTTTTCGTAGGAGCATCCCAAAATAGCCAGGAGTATGGGTTGTCCTAGACTTAGATGGTCACCCGTCCAGAAAAAAAACCTCGCCCAACATTGCTCAACTTCAGTGAAGCGTTTGGAATTAGTTTATCCAGCAATGAAGAGAAATCTGACCCTTCTTGAAAATAAAACAGGTGAACAGGTGGAATTTTCGTTTTACAACAGGTGAAATGAAAGTGGAGTTGCATATTGTATGAGTAAAATTGAGCTTGAAATGAAAAACTTATTTATTTATAGACATTGATTCTCAATTCCTCAGAGGTTGTTTCTCTCTCCTTTTTGCCCTTCTTCTTCTCTCTCTTCTCTTTGATTTATCATACTGACCCTTATACATCTCTTCCTCTTTTTCCTCTTCCTCCTCCTCCTCCTCCTCCTCTTCCCCCTCATCCTCCTCCTCCTCCTTCGAATTATACTTCTCATATCTACGCTTCCTTCTTCTTTTCCTCACCTCTTTTTCTTTTTCAACATTCTTATTCTTCTTTACCTCCTCCTTCGTCCTTTTCTTGTGTTCTTGTTAATCTTCTCCTTCGCTTCCTAACTCTTGTTTCTCTTCTTATTCCTCTTCGTTACTTCTATTCAGCAGCTGAATTTCAGCTTCATCTCCTCCTTATCCACACCATCCTTCTTCTCCACAGCTCCTTCACATCCTTAGCCTTCGTCTCCCCCTCCTTCCTTTTTCCTCTACCTCTCTTTCTTTACAAACAGTCCTCCTTTGCTCTTTCCGTCTTCAAATCTATTTCACTCAACAATATTGGCTTTTAAGGAGCGTCAAACTTGAACGTATTCGAAAAGTACTCCTTATATGCGGGGATCCAATTCCCGATGGAAATATTCCGCCTTAAAGGAGCAGGATTTCGATGAATTGTTACTCTTACCTACGCTACGTCTTTAACTTTCTGTATTTTCTTCTTTCTATTCCAAAGTCTGTATACCCGTATGTACAATTGTACATAATGTACCTACAATACCTACATTGTATTGGTTGTTTTCTCGTATTTCCTCTAGCAGACATGTCAAAATCGTGGTATGCTACAAATTCACGGATTAAAAAAAAAAAATGATGGGCTAAAAGGCTAAAACAATTTCACCTGCTGATTAATGATTTGATTTTTCCTGGAACCTTGAGAAATCCAAATTTTTCTGGACATTGGATTTTTCCATTCTAAATATTGCCTGCGGCGGTAAAGCTTTTGGGGAATGTTTGCAGTATAGCTTTCGTTTTTTCGTCATCTACCTGGGGGGATAATGTTCGGTCCTCCATTAGCCCGCACTTGGTAATGGCCCGCTCTACAGTTCAAGTTGACCAGTCCTGTTCAATAGAAATGGTGACGGGTATTATTAAGCTTTTCCCACCAGTGCGGTGTACAAACCAATAATCTTTGTGTATTCCTTTGTATGGTTTTCAGCCCTTTTCAATGTGAGGTGCTTTTTATACTACCAAACTTTTTATACTACCAAACTCAGTGGTGTAGTGGTTAGCTCGGTGGGCTTTGAATCTGGAGGTTAGTGGTTCAAGTCCAAGTCAAGTCATAAAATTAGCTTAGTGTAGGTATTAAGCGGGAAACGACATTTGTGATGGTAATACTCATAAGTGCACCCTTGCCCCATCAAAATTTTCAAAAAGGGGTGGGGGGGAAATTAAAAAAAAAAGGGAATTTTTTTTTTTTTTTTTTTTTTTTTTTTTTTTTCATAAATTTATTAAGGGACACGACTTTGAATGTCATTAGCTCCTTTGCACATAATAGGCAAGGCTTGTTCCGAATAAGTATTTGAATTTTGCCGCTTAAAGCTGACTCCAAAAATGGACCATACTTTGGTCCTTTTTCTCCCTTGGTCTAGTTTGGGTACCCCTTGGTCTAGAAATAATACCCATTATACCTTCTGGTACAGCTAGATGTAAATGTAACATTGTTTACTGCAAAAAATCCATTTCTTGTGTTCCCCTCTAGGGAGATTCACCAGAAAAAGTAAGAGATATGTTACTGGAGATAAGAGTTTTCTCCCTCACATAATTCCGTCTCTCCTTTTCCCTCCGTCTCCCCTTTACTCTCCCTCTCATAATTCCCTCCCTCTCCCTTCCCCCTTCCCCTCTCTCTCCCTTCCCCTCCCTCTCTCTCTTTCTGTGTCTCTGGTTTCTCTCTCTTACAACGCTTTCCGTTTTAATTTCCCTCGTAAATGTAACATTGTTTACTGCAAAAAATCCATTTCTTGTGTTCCCCTCTAGGGAGATTCACCAGAAAAAGTAAGAGATATGTTACTCGAGATAAGAGTTTTCTCCCTCACATAATTCCGTCTCTCCTTCTCCCTCCGTCTCTCCTTTACTCTCCCTCTCTCCCTTCCCCTCCCTCTCTCTCTCTCTTTCTGTGTCTCTGGTTTCTCTCTCTTACAACGCTTTCCGTTTAAATTTCCCTCTGTCTCTCTATTGCCTCTTCCTCCCTCTTCCTTCTTTTTTCCTCCTCCTCCTCTCCCTCCTATTTCATGGTTCAATTCAAAGTCACCATTGGTAATATTACCTGTGTGATGGTGTGGGAGCTAGGAATAGGTATTCTCACTCTAAGGACGGGGGGGGGATGAGAAAAAAAGGAGGAGATTGATTGAAGAACAAGGGGAAGGAGAGAGAGATTGAAAATATAAGGAAAAGAGGACAAGTAAAAGTCGAGAGGAAAAGAAAGGCTACAAGAGAGAAGGGGAGAAGGAAGAGAAAGTTGCGGGAAAAGGAAAGGAGAAATGTAAGGAGATGGAAGAGATAGATGAAGAGGAGAGAAAAGAGGAGAAAGTAAAGATGAGGAGGAGGAGGAGGAGGAGGAGGGGAGAGGGTAATATTTTTTTCTATCAACTTTGATTTTAGTTTGATTGGGCTGGGGAATTGCTTGGGAAACCCACAGGTCCTGACTGTAAGAACATAGGTAAGAAAGGATTTGGATTTTGGATACAGAGGTGGTTTTAATATTTTGTGTGTAGTTTTACAGTGGTACATAAACATATTGTGTGTGTGGGTAGGTATGTGTGTGTGTGAGAGAGAGAGGGAGGGGGAGAGAGAGAGAGAGAGAGAGAGAAAGTAAGAGGCAGGGAGTTAGAGGTGGTGTGGGAGATAGAGTAAGGGGAAAAGGGAGATTATAGGGTCGAAAAGGAGGGAAGGAGAGAAAAAAGGAAAGATAGAGGGAAAAGGAAAGATAGAGGGAAAAGGAAAGATAGAAGGAAAAGGAAAGATAGAAGGAAAAGGAAAGATTAGAGGGAAGAGGAAAGATAGAAGGAAAAGGAAAGATAGAAGGAAAAGGAAAGATAGAGGGAAGAGGAAAGATAGAAGGAAAAGGAAAGATAGCAATGTTTTCCTATAGTTTTGAGATGAAAACTGCTCCTAGGACCAAATAGCTTGCTTTGCTTTCCGTGTCCGTGAGAGGCATGGCATCTATCTTACGGTGCTTTTCTCACGGTGTTGGAAGGTTGGCAAAAAAAGATACTCTTTTTTTTAGCTTTAATTGAAGAAAATTACGATCAGCTCCAATAATCTTAATCAAAAACATTGTTCAGTACTTATTGGTATCTACTTAATAGAGTTGAGAACAGTCTAAATCTCTAAATTCTGAAGAAAGTTCTCAGTTCCGACTGTCAAGGTTGTTGGATATTGGAGGCTGGCAGTATTGATCCGATAGTAATCAATGTCTTGGAAACAAACACCTCATGGTAATACTGTGGTGAATAATGGCCTTGATGTTATAGTCTATGGCAGTTCTTCTCAAACGATGGGCTATGAGATGTGAGATTCTTTTCGATAAGAGAAAGATCAACGAACTGATGAGACAAATACCGCAGGCCTAATTAGAAAAAGGCCTTCGGCGCTATTAAAAGAATAACCATGTTCGCTACAATATTGTGTTCTTTAAGCTGTGTGCCACATCATTTGTAAATATAGAATATACCCTGTTTATACTGCCAGAATGAGACTGAAAAGTCCCTTTACTCCCGCAGTCTAAACAAGGTCTTATGTATTTGGTACAAAATAGGTGTGATTAAGTGTCCCGCGGTGGCAACAACTTTCAGAAGCGCTAGTCTGTGACTATATATAGGAGGTTACTAACAAGTACAGTGGACTAATTGTCTCGAATATCCATACTACAATCAAATCGTGAATACCTCACTACCTGGTGTACTTATATGGGAGAAGTAATTTGTTGTGTTTCTAGAATTTGCATTGTTGTTGATTCCCCACTGCTGGTGTACTGGTCTGTTGTTGTTGAAGGTTGAATAGACCATTGCTCTTGAGCTTAGCGACTTATTTCCTCCAAAAGTATGCTATCTATCGGATGGCTGGATTCCATCCCACCTTCTACGTAGTTCCTCCCCTATACTTTTCATCCTCAATCAACAAATGTTGTCGTTTTATCATGATATCAGTACTGAATATCCCTCATAGGGCGTTACTTGTGGTTTTAAAAAGGGCGTTTTTAAATTTAAACAGGTCTTGTTTATTGTTCCATAAAATGTAATGTTATTACCAATCAAATATATAAGACCTTGTTTAGACTGCGAGAGTAAAGGGACTTTTCAGTCCTATGCTGGTAGTATAAACAAGGTATATTCTATTCTATTCTATTCTAATGTTGTTCTCTTCAAGGTATCTTCTTTTTTCCCCCAAGAAGTTTGATAGAGGGGAAGACAGGATTGGAGAAAGCCAGCCGTTCCGAGAACGAATCCGCTCAGGATAAAATCAGCCCCGGGCGGAAAGACAAGGCAGACGCTCTACCAACCAAGCAAACTAGGCTGGCCTTTCTTGATCTTGAAAAAGTTCTAAACTATACTGAATTTTTAGCACGTGATTGTAGGGATACATTTATAGGGAATATATAGGGAGAGTATATAGTGTTATAGGGATAACATTAATGAGGACAAGGGGTCACTAGGGAAGATAATCTCGCACAATATCCTGTATGTATCCCTATTCTTGTATCCTCTGCATTTATGTAGTTTATCGGGAAAAAATATCAGACTCTTCTAGAGTACAAATATTTTACAATATTAGCTATACCGTGCGGACAGAAAAAAAAACTGAATTATTATTATTATCTATTATTATTCTTAGTATTGTTTTTGTTGTTTAAAAAAAAGAACAGAAAAAGAGGCTTGAACGAGGGAAATGTAACTGCCAAGGTCTTATCGTCCTGAAACAGGATTTCAAAGCCCCCAGTTTGGCCAATAGGATCTCGCATCTCGAGTTCCTAATCCTAATTTCCTATGGTTAACGTAGGTCCTATAGGTACTCACTTCTCCTACAGCAGACATGAAAGTCGTTAAATACCTATTCTACTGAGAGAGAGAAAGAAAAAAAAAAAACATCATCATCGCTTATCTCTCTCTCTCTCTCCTTTTTTCACACGTGACACACGTCTCCGTCCTTCTCTTGTCTTCCTGTCTTAACTGAGTCCATCTCCTTCTCCCATCTCTCTCTTCCCTCTTTCTCTCACTCTCTTTCCCTTTTTCAGGTGGTCCGCGAGAGGTGAGTAAGGAAAAAGTCATCGTGTCTCTATTTTATATAACATAGGTACCCCTAAGAAAGAAAAAAAATTGTTTTTCTCAACAAACAAAAAAATAAATAAATAATAATGTTAATTTTTCTCATTTTCTATCTCTTTTCTTACAGGTAGATATAGGTCCTCTAATTACTAATACATACCCATTGTCACATAGCGTGTACAATGTACAATTGATATACATACATAATCTCAAGTGGTCCGCGAGATTTTTGGTTTATCAATAGTGGTCCGCCAATTCTAAAAGGTTAAGAACCCCTGTCCTACAGGTTGAAGATTTGTCTCTATTGAGGTAATTTTATGTACGCCAGCTCCCGGTCTATCAGCTTAATCGGCAATGAATGACAAAATTCTGTGAAAGAGGATTTATTTTGTATCTGAAAATGAGGAACAGTGATCCCTACGGGTGGTTCAAATTCCAATAAGAGCCTCCAAATCCATTGCCTCGAATCGAAGGGAGGGGCAGACCTGGATACTATATTTTCTCTCTCTCTCTCTCTCTCTCTCTCTCTCTCTCTCTCTCTCTCTCTCTCTCTCTCTCTCTCTCTCTCGTCCTCTCGTCTTCCGGGTAGACCTTTTGGAGAGTATTTTCGGTATGGAAAAGTCAGCACAAAAAATGAATATGATGGAGGCAGGACGTGACGACGGACGTATGAGTAAAAAGTAAAAATGAATTGAGACAGAAAAGAGGATAAAGGCTAGAGAAAGGAGGGAATGTTAGAGGGAATGGAAGATAGGGGAAGTAAGGATGATAGAAGAAGGGAGGGAGACAAAAAAGGAGATTTAGAGTCGAAAAGGAGGGAGGGAGAGAAGACGGAAGATAGAGGGAGAAAAAGAGAGAGGGAAAAAGGAAGAGAGAGACAAAAAGAGAGGGGGAAAAGGGATGAAGATTGAAAGGAAATCATCAGGGTCACCCCCCATATCCCTGTAATAAACCCCATCTCTGTATAATAAACCCCGAATTAATTATATTTCCTATGGTGTGCAATGTATACCATTAATTACATACAACTTTGAGCAAAATAGTCCTGAGAAAATTGTGTTCTGTGTGATGATCGGGGGAAAAAACCCTCTAGGTTCTAGGTGATATTGTGTCAATGATTAAAATCAAATTTCCACAGGTGTTTTTTTTACATGTGGCCTTTTAATGGTATACTGCTGCCGGGCCATTTTGGATGTTTGAATTCCAGAGACCAGAGATACACTGATACAGGAAGGTTCACTCAGAGAAAAAAAATAGTGATATTAGGGTGCCACAATTTAGGGTGGAAGAACTCTAATATGTATTAGTAATTAGCTTACTTCCACTGATTTAGGTTGTTGGAATGCTATACCTACAAACCTACATATATTAGTCGTGTCGAGCTTTCCGATTTCCTTTTTACTGAGTTCTATATTAGAGTTCCGGCATTCTAATTTTTCCCAAGTGTGGCTTACCCAGGTTTAGCCCCATACTCAGGGCCGTATCCAGGATTTCATTGAAAGGGAAGGGGGACAAGAGCGCAAACAGAGACGCACCGAGGGTGGTGGATGCTCCAAATTTTCGCAGTTTGCCCCTAGCCCCCATGAAAAACACAACACACACCACTGGGTAAAATCCCACTATCTAACATTAAGGGGAGAGAGAGAGAGAGAGAAATAAAGTAAGAGGCAGGGAGAGGAAGAGAAGGATCATGTACCAGTATTAAACCTACCTAATACCTACCTATTTATTTATTTATTTATTTAAGTTACTAACATAGGTATATATTTATTTTATAACATGTGACATTTCAACATCACAGATAGTAGGTAGTATATCACCGTCCTATAAGCTCAAGGCTTGTGTAGGACATGGATAAAAAATTTTAGAATGATATTAGGTATTGCCTATTAAACAAGGATAATTGGTTCGAGTCCCTGTGTTTAGTCGATAATTTTCACGAAAGTTTAGTCGACATTTTCATTGCTGTTTCGACGACTTTTTATATTATGACCGAACTCCATAGGTTTTTAGAGTCGAACTAAAAAAGGCGAATATGGCCCTCCTTAGGGTAGATACCATATGTTGTGGTCACCCTACATTCCCTACAAACATATCCTGAACTATCCGAAGACCATAAACCATGGAATAGCACAAGATAACGTATGGCCCCAACCATATTACACTTCAGAGCGAAAAAATCGGGACATTTTTAATTTCCATATCTTGAAGAATTGAGAATATCAAGTGGTCAGACAAGGTGAGAAATGAAGAAGTGTTGAGAAGAGTTGGAGAAGAAAGGACCATTCTGAGAACAATAAAGAAGAGAAAAAGAAGCTGGATGGGGCATATTTTGAGAAGAGACTGTATACAGAGAAGAATCATGGAAGGAAGAATTGAAGGAACGAGATCGAGAGGAAGGAAGAAATTCGGAATGCTGACGGACATATTGAAAGGAAGGACATTTGAACAAATAAAGGACGAAGCACAAGATTGTGAGAGATGGAGAAGAGGAACCTAAATCAAGAAAACAGTTGAAGTTACGATGTTACCTGTTCTAGAACAGATTTACTAGTATATATATATATAATCTTCATGATTTTCCATTTCTTTTATTCTGGTAGCATTTTTTTTTTTTTTTTAGAGTTTTCTGAATGTCTTAGGTACCAACCAAAAGCTAATGTTGTTCTCGTACTCAAGGTATCTTCCTTCTTTTCCTTAGAAGTTTGATAGAGGGGAAGACAGATTGGAGAGCCAGTCGTCCGAGAACGAATCCCGCTCAGGATAAAATCAGCCCCGGCGGAAAGCATTACAGAGGCAGACGCTCTACAGGCACCAACGCAGAAACTAGCCTGCGTCTTTCTTGATCTTTGAAAAACTTCTAAACTCATCCTGATTTTAGCACGTGATTGTAAGGATACATTTATAGGGAAATATATAGCGGAGAGTATAATAGTATACGAGCGATAACATTAATAGACAGGCACAAGGGTTGAACTAGGGAAGATAATCTCGCACAATATCCTGTATGTATTCAGCCCCTATTCTTGTTATCCTCTGCCTATGTATGTAGTTTATCGGTAACTCATACTCTCAGAGCTCTTCCTATGTCAGTGACAAATAATGTCGCGTTACAATGTGTCCGCGAGCTATACCGTAGGCAGATAAAAAAAAAAAAAAAAAAAAAAAAAAAATAAGAATATCTGTGTATCTTTTATTATCATATTACCCTAATAATTCTAGCAATTGTTTTTAACAAACAAAAATAATAATATAATGTTTATTTTTCCTTTTTCTATCTTTTTTCTAACAGAAGATATAGGTCTCTGACGAGGGACATGCCATTGCTAAGGTCTTATCGTGCTGAAACAGGATTTAAAGCCAGTTGATTGGCCTATAGGTATCTCGAGTGGTCCTATCGCGAATTTATGGTTATCGTAGTGGTCGCCCTATAGGTACTCACTTGTCCCTATAGGTTGAAGATTCGTCCTCTATTGGAGGTAATTTTATGTACGCCAGCTCCCGGTTCTATCAGCTCTAATCGGCAATGAATGACAAAATTCTGTGAAAGAGGATTTTTTGTGTATCTGAAAATGAGGAACAGTGATCCCTACGGGTGGTTCAATTCCCAATAAGAGCCTCCAAATCCATTGCTCGAATCGAAGGGAGGGGGGCGGTGAAGGTGTACCTCGAGAATCCCTTCTGAATCACCTGGTACAAGGTATGTAAGCCAAGTCTGGATATAAAATGAATAATTACACGGGTAGTTAATGCCCCCCCCTCCCCTAACTCTAAGTCTAACCCTCCCCTTCCCCTACATAAGTGTACTGCTGTAAAAACATACAAGGGGCTAGAGGTTAGGGCTTAGCTTATACAATATGCATACGGTTATTACAAGAATACTACAGAACAAAATTTCACTTGGGAAAAATCAAAAGCCCCCCCCCCCCCTGATGTCCAGCAAAGAGGACTCAAATAAGAACGTCAAGTCGTAAAACCAGCCTGTAATTTATAGTTTCAGGACATGGGGCTTGTCCTATGTGCAAAATGTATCACTTTATAATCCCTTGTTTGTCTACCCTGCCCTTGTTCCTCTTCCCAGCCCTTATTCATCTTCTCTGCCCTTGTTCCTTTCCCTTGGCTTAGTCCTTCTCCTTGCCCTTGTTCGTTTACACGACCCTTTTTTCTCTACTCGGCCCTTGTTCCTTTACTCTGCCCTGGTTCCTTTAATATGCTCCTGGTTGTTTACACTGCCCTTGTTCCTTTATCTTGCCCTTGGTCGTTTACCCTGCCCTTGTTCCTTTACTTTGTCCTTGCTCGATTATAGATTATAGTGCCCTTGTTTCCCGACTCTGCAGTTGTTCCTTACTCTACCCTTGTTACTTACCTTGCCCTTGAGTCTTTATCTGGACCTTGATCCTTTATCCTGCCCTTGGTCCCTTCCCTTGCCCTTGTTACTTTACTTCCTTGCTCATTACCCTGCCATTATTAAAACAAAGCCCTTAATATTGTTTATCTACCCTGCCCTTGTTCTTTACCCATTTTGCTTCACTAGGGAACTAGTATTTACCCTGCCCTTGTTCCTCTATCAGTCTAGTTCCTTACTCTACCCTTGTTACTTACCTTGCCCTTGAGTCTTTATCTGGACCTTGATCCTTTATCCTGCCCTTGGTCCCTTCCCTTGTTGCTTTACTTCCTTGCTCGTTACCCTGCCATTATTAAAACAAAGCCCTTAATATTGTTTATCTACCCTGCCCTTGTTCTTTACCCATTTTGCTTCACTAGGGAACTATAGTATTTACCCTGCCCTTGTTCCTCTATCAGTCTACCCTATCCTTATTCCTCTACTCTGCCCTTGTTCCTTTATGCTGCCCTTGTTCCTTCTTACCCTTTTTGCCTGACGTACAGCCAACTATGGACTTGAGTCCCTGGTGGGCCATAAATTAATAATAAATAAATACTCGTGCGTTTTCTAAAGGGTAAAGGGCAGTTACTAGGATGATGTACATTATTTGTATACTAAACACCCTCTGTGTACTTTTAGTATTCTAATAGGTACATATCTATGCAGAAACAAAGGGATTAAAGGGGACCTTTGCTAACCTCGTGTATTGAAGTGAGCGAGCGAAGTAAGGATCAAGTTTTAATTCCTTAAAGATCAAGACGATTCAAATTTGACATGTCACTGAGTTCCTTTTTAGTATGGAATCTGTATATTTATTCTGTAATCTGTTTGTCTGTTTCAGGTATGTTTTACAAGCTACCGAAAAATGTTCGTCCTATACCACTGATAGTGTGCAAATGGTAAGAGTTAATTGAATTTTAAGTAAATACATACCTAACTACACATTATTATTTATATCTCCTAAATCCTTAAACATGTACCTAAATTTTTCATGCAATTCAACAACGTAGAGTAAAAAGTGAGGAGTGGGGGTTATTGCGGAGTCGTTCTTGGAACAGACCACTATTCTATGAAATTCTCAACTGCAATTCCACAACTGTAGCTTTTTTTCCAATGCTCAATAATCTCAATATTGCATACGCCGCCGATAGCAATTGCAGGAATTTTTACGACAGGAAAATCTTGATAATGTTGCACAACATGGATATGCGGGCTTGCATTGTAATTCTCCTGTAATTCTATTACATAAAATGTGCTTTTTATTGTTCGATTTACGATTTAATGTAGGCAAATTACGAGAAATGACGACTGTTACGAGATTTTATGGCTTGTATGTTACTATGGAATTCCATTGAATCCATTGCGACATCGACAGACGCTAGACGGGTTTTGTTTTTCATATTCAATTTTGTGGTGGAAGATAGGGAATTCAGTAGGCTGTTTTTTTTTTTTTTTTTTTTTTTTTTTTTTTTTTTTTACGAAAGCGTTTTTCCAAGAGGAAATCTCTGGAGCAGATTAGAGTGGTAGGGGTGTAACTTACTATGTAGAGTAGATAGTTTCTTGGAGATTATTTATTGAAGGGTCTCAATCTCATCACTATACTAAGTATACATAATATTATGTAGGGAAAGGAGGGCCGGGAGTCGGCCGATTTAACAATTGGGTCTACTGTTTATTTGATTAATAGACCTAAAACAAAATGCTAAATGCTCTCTGCTTGTTAATATTATTATAATTTTTATGTTTCTCATTTTTGTAAAAATTATGTACCTATAGGTATTTTTTGTAAAATTTTTGATAAGCCTCTGAAATTATCGGCCATTTTTTTAATGACGGCTTTGCTTGATAATCAGCTTGTAAAATTTAACGATGCCCCCCTCTCTCTCTCTCTCTCTCTCTCTCTCTCTCTCTCTCTCTCTCTCTCTCTCTCTCTCTCTCCCACTTTGAGGAACTCGAGAACAGAGTTTTCATCATTCGATAGACAGGCGTAAAGGTCGTTAGGAGATCTTATACCTATTCTGGTATCTACTTATGTACTTATTGCAGTATTTGAGCAGGTGTTTGACTGTCAACCTACAGTTACAGGTATCACACTCCGGTGGGGGTTCTCTTTTCATTAGATGAACGTGCGTCAGGTTAGTATGACCGATCCGGAGACGAGTCAGGGAAACTTGCTGTCTAGCACATTAATACCCAAGGAATAGAACAAAACATTTTGAAGGATCTCACCCACATTGTCTATAGTTCTATACGCCCGCCCCCACAATGCATCTTATCTAATTCCTTTCTGCCTTCTTAAGCTGCGAGCTTTCTATTTGTTCTGAAAGAAAGCGAGCATTAAGCATTAGAATTTGATGTTATTATTATTTTGATCTGAAAAGTGGTCGAATATTTTTTTCATTCACCCAGTAGGTTTTAGTCCTGTGTGGTATTTTGGGTTGAGAGCAAACAGGAGATAAATCCGAATCCAATTAAACAGGTCGGTTTACAGGGTTCTATATGATACTGAACTTCCGTGTATCCAGACCTTCCACTCTCTCTCTCTCCCTCTCCCACTTTGAGGAACTCGAGAACAGAGTTTTCATCATTAGATAGACAGGCGTAAAGGTCGTTAGGGGATCTTATATTCAGGTACTTATTGCAGTATTTGAGCAGGTGTTTGACTGTCAACCTACAGTTACAGGTGTCACACTCCGGTGGGGGTTCTCTTTTCATTAGATGAACGTGCGTCAGGTTAGTATGACCGATCCGGAGACGAGTCAGGGAAACTTGCTGTCTAGCACATTAATACCCAAGGAATAGAACAAAACATTTTGAAGGATCTCACCCATTGTCTATAGTTCTATACACCCCCACAATGCATCTTATCTAATTCCTTTCCGTCTTCTTAAGCTGCGAGCTTTCTATTTGTTCTGAAAGAAAGGGAGCATTAATTTGATGAGTATTGAATATTAATACCCTGCTCTACTTAAGTTTTTTTTTTTTTTTTTTTTTTTTTTTTTTTTTTTTTTTTAAAAAAGGGCT
>NW_007379378.1:2178-23740 GCF_000475195.1 Diaphorina citri | reverse complement strand
ATTTAGCTAAATAGAGCCATAGATCTTCAGTATCTTCTTTTTCTTTTTTTAGACAACCAGGAGTAAAAAGGAACGAGATACTGAAACTTTGTAGTGGGTTCATTCGCGTTGACTAGATTAACTATCTTGAAATTGCAGTGACATCTTACATCCATGCGGATATAAGTAATACTTTACGTAGGATTAGAAAAAAGGAGCGGTACGCGCAGTACGCTCCTGTTTACCTATCATCACCAAAATATATGTAGATGCTTGACGCGACGACGAGAAGTCACTACCCCCAATGGGAGGAATAAAATATTTGTTGCCGATGTAGGACGGAGAATATAAAAAATACCGGTAAATTGTGAAGTTTGACGTCACGGCATACGCTCCCGTAGGCGATGATGTCATAATTCATGACTCCCGCTTCGTTTGTTTGTGCGCAAGCGTTTTTGCGCATTTTGACGTGAAATCTGACGTCACAACTCTTTGAACTTTTTCATTAGAACGGCAATTAAAAATTGAATTTTCGACCTTTTAAAGTTAGTTTTTCGGAGTTTTAACCTCAGATTCCGTTTTTTCACAACTTTTTACGTAGGAACCTTTTATTAATAATATTTTCCCCATTGCAACTCCTCCATTGTTGGGGCTGCCGAGGTTGCTGTGCTTCTTTACGTTAGCTATGGATCTCAATAAAAGTTGCTGAAATTGGTGTTATGAACCTCAATGGGTCAAAGCTAATTTCATTACTTTATTGACAGGCATGGCAGGTTTGTTCGACGAAAGAAAAAGGAGAAATTTTCAAATAATTGTTAGCCTTTTCCTCATTCCTCCTCATTTTTCACTCAAAGGCCCCCTTAATACTTAATAAGGTTCACCCGTTGTTGTCCATTGGCATGCTTCTAAATTGTTTGGAAATTTGATGGAAAATGTGGAGGGTGGAAGGAAGACAGTCTGTCGAAGTTTTTTCAAACACCCTTTGAACAGACCTTGAATTTTTTTTTTGCTGAGACTATGATGGGTTAATATAAATAAATAGAATTATTACAGCAAAATTCTCTAAATTATAGCAATATTCTTTGATATTTACATGAAAAGTGTAAAAATGGTTAAAAACTGAAAACCCTTCATGGGACGGTAAATAAATAAAACCAGAACAGGTCATTGGATGGAAAAATTCGATCCATTCTGTGGTAATAATGGGTTAAGTATTGTTTTCATCGACTTAATGGACGCAATTAATTTATTCCTTCTTCCTTAACCCTTTCATGCAGATTTCTCTGTTTCCGTGTTTTTCATTCTTTACCAAATCCGGCTTCAACTAAAGTTTCACCCTCAATTCTAGTGAATCAAATTCACTGGAATCCAATTTTCTTTGGTTCCTTCCTAATGTTCTCGTAGGTTTCAGGACTCTTGTCGTCTGTGTAATAGCACTAGTAGCTCTCAGAATGCCCCTTCCGTGTTATGCCCCTTATCAGATGGGCGGGGCGATAAGACTGATAATGTGATACTGATAATTGATAAGACACAAAATATACTGGGTCTACAAGTAGACGATAAAATACTAGAAAGTAACCCGTTAAACTACAATTTCAACTTTCAACGGGTTACTGCAAGGAGGTTTTTCTTTGCCCTAACACAAGATAGAGAGATATAGCGAGGGAGATAAAGAGAGATGTAAGGAGGGAGATGGAGATAGGGAAAGTGAGAATATAGAGGGGGAGAGAGTGAGAGGGAGGAGCAAGGAGGGGAGAGAGAAAGAGAGCATTTCATAAGTTGAACATAAAAAAGCAGGATAACATCAAAGAGAATATTTTTATTTTCCCACGTTGAGAGATATTAAAAGAGAGAGAGAGAGTTTTTTTTTTTTTTTTTTTTTGATCTGAAAAGTGCTCGAATATTTTTTTCATTCACCCAGTAGGTTTTAGTCCTGTGTGGTATTTCGGGTTGAGAGCAAACAGGAGATAAATCCAAATCCAATTAAACAGGTTTGGTTTACAGGGTTCTATGATACCGAACTTCCGTGTATCCAGACCCTCTCTCTCTCTCTTTCTCTCTCTCTCTCTCCTTCTCTCCCACTTTGAGGAACTCGAGAACAGAGTTTTCATCATTAGATAGACAGGCGTAAAGGTCGTTAGGGGATCTTATATTCTGGTACTTATTGCAGTATTTGAGCAGGTGTTTGACTGTCAACCTACAGTTACAGGTACCACACTCCGGTGGGGGTTCTCTTTTCATCAGGTGAACGTGAGTCAGGTTAGTATGACCGATCCGGAGACGAGTCAGGGAAACTTGCTGTCTAGCACATTAATACCCAAGGAATAGAACAAAACATTTTGAAGGATCTCACACCCACATTGTCTATAGTTCTATACGCCCGCCCCCACAATGCATCTTATCTAATTCCTTTCTGCCTTCTTAACCTGCGAGCTTTTTATTTGTTCTGAAAGAAAGCGAGCATTAAGCATTCGAATTTGATGAGTATTGAATATTACCCATAATACCCTGCTCTACTTGAGTGCTATAGCAATCAAGAAGAGCATTTAAGTTTTTTTTTTTTTGTTTGAAAGAAGCGCATTCAGAGATATGTATTTTTAGGTAGGTGCCTTACACTTTCTATCATTATTACTTATTTCTCAAGTCCCCCCTCCCTACCTTCTCTTTCTCATTTTTCTTCCTACTTAATCATTTGTATTGTTTCTGCATTTTCCCCCCTCCTCTTTTTCAAGAGGATTAAAAAAAAAAAAAGAGCAGAGAAAGTTCGAAAAAAATACCTTCAAGTCTTTCGATGATCATTTGCAAATGAGAAAAAGTGGAGGGAGGGGAGGTATCGAAGTGGAAATTCGAAGGGGAGTATATAGCGACTTAAATCCTTTGTGTTCTTTCAATGCGAAAGAGTTATAAATCAGACATCGCATTGAGACTTGGGTTTTAGTTTCTGTGTGTTTTGAAGAGAAAGGAGAAGGAGGAGGGGGAGGATGAGAATAAGGAGGAGGAGGAGAAGAAGAGGAGAAGGAGGAGTAGAAGAAGAAGAAGAAAAAGAAGGAGGAGAAGAAGAAGAGGGGAAAGAAGAGGAGAAGAAGGAGGATTTAGGAGGAGAAGCGGAAAAAGGAGAGGTATTTGGGTTTTAAGTAGGAGAATGAAGAGGAATGAGAGGAGGAGGTGGAAAAAAGGGAGGAGACGGAGGAGCAGAAGAAGAGGAAGGACGAGGACGAGATGAGGGGAAGAGGAGGAGGGAAACAGGGAGAAGGAGTAGAAAAAGCTGCTGGTCTTTTGCAGGCCTTACTCAGTCTCACTCACGCTTAATTGTGTTCTTTCAATGCGAAAGAGTTATAAATCAGACATCGCATTGAGACTTGGGTTTTAGTTTCTGTGTGTTTTGAAGAGAAAGGAGGAGGGGGAGGAGAATAAGGAGGAGGAGGAGAAGAGGAGAAGGAGGAGTAGTAGAAGAAGAAGAAAAAGAAGAAGGAGGAGGAGAAGAAGAAGAAGAAGAAGAGGAGAAGGAGTAGGAGAAGAAGGAGGATTTAGGAGGAGAAGCGGAAAAAGGAGAGGTATTTGGGTTTTAAGCTCCTGGTCTTTTGCAGGCCTTACTCTTACTCAGTCACACTCAGGCTGGGTGTGGGGTTGATATAAGGAGGCAGGTAGCTTGTAATAAAATAGAGGGTAAACCCCATCACTAAAGACAGCAGCAGTTCGTAGATATATCAAACCTATATCCATTTGTCCTCCATGGCAGAGGAAAAATGATTAGGATGCATTTCATAATGAATATAGGTACCTACATCTACAGTGACGTTAAAGTTCTATCAATTAGATCAGTTGCGCTTACTTGGGTGATGTTTCAAAGTCATAGAGCAGGAAAAATGAGGACCAACAGATTTTTTCTTTTTCTTCTATGACTTCTCTAAATACCGAGATAAATCGATTTAAAAAATACCGGTAAATCGTAAAGTTTGACGTCACGGCATACGCTCCCGTAGGCGATGACATCATAATTCATGGTCACGCTTAGAGAGGTTGATGTAAGGAGGCGGGTAGCTTTCAGCCGAATGGAGGGTAAAACCGTGACTTTAAACCTCTATCAAACTGGTTGACTGCTGAGCTTTATGTTATATTAGCTATGGACCTCAATGGGCCGTGATGTTGTCGACCTCAATTTTAATGTTGTTCGTTGTTTCTGAACTTGATGTTGAGAACCGCTGCGGCTTCAAGGTGTTAAAGCTAATTTCATTACTTTATTGACAGGCATGGCAGGTTTGTTCGACGAAAGAAAAAGGAGGAATTTTCAAATAATTGTTAGCCTTTTCCTCATTCCTCCTCATTTTTCACTCAAAGGCCCCCTTAATACTTAATAAGGTTCACCCGTTGTTGTCCATTGGCATGGTTCTAAAATGTTTGGAAATTTGATGGAAAATGTGGAGGGTGGAAGGAAGACAGTCTGTCGAAGTTTTTTCAAACCCCCTTTTTAACAGACCTTGAATTTTTTTGCTGAGACTATGATGGGTTAATATAAATAAATAGAATTATTATAGCAATATTCTCTAAATTATAGCAATATTCTTTGATATTTACATGAAAAGTGTAAAAATGGTTAAAAACTGAAAACCCATCATGGGACGGTAAATAAATAAATAAAACCAGAACAGGTCATTGGATTGAAAAATTCGATCCATTCTGTGGTAACAATGGGTTAAGTATTGTTTTCATCGACTTAATGGACGCAATTAATTTATTCCTTCTTCCTTAACCCTTTCGTGGAGATTTCTGTGTTTCTCATTATTTACCAAATCCGGGTTCAACTACCTAGTTTCACCCTATTTTTGTGGGTCAAATGGTCAAATTTCCAATTGTAACTTTGGTTCTTTCCTAATGTTCAAGTAGGTTTCAAATTAGACTCTTGTGGTCTGTCTAATAGCACTAGTAGCTCTCAGAAGCCCTTCCGTATTATGCCCCTTATCAGATGGGCGGGGCGATAAGACTGATAATTGATAATGATGTGATACTGATAATTGATAAGACACAAAATACCTACTATCCATGTACTGGGTCTACTAGAAAGTAACCCGTTAAACTACAATTTCAACTTTCAACGGGTTACTGCAAGGAGGTTTTTCTTTGCCCTAAACGCGATTTGTCTCGCTGATTCAAAGGGCTAATGGATGTAATCAATTTTCTTTCACACAATAAAAGACGAGAGGTGGTATAGGTGGAAGATTTTCTTTTGAAAATTTGTTTCCCCGAAACTTTCGAGAGCTTGAAACTTGGTCGAGCAATCGAAATCTTGATGGAGAATTGCTGATTTTTGTTCTGAAATTGGGCCCAAATATGGGCTCAAATTCAGATTAACTCAATACCTACACAAAAAGACCAATCTGAGGCTTAGGGGTAGGGGCTAGACAGCCCTAAAATATGGACTGAGCTTCTACGAATCTACGTTGTGGGTCAAATGGTCAAATTTCCAATTGTAACTTTGGTTCTTTCCTAATGTTCAAGTAGGTTTCAAATTAGACTCTTGTGGTCTGTGTAATAGCACTAGTAGGTAGCTCTCAGAATGCCCCTTCCGTATTATGCCCCTCATCAGATGGGCGGGGCGATAAGACTGATAATGTGATACTGATAATTGATAAGACACAAAATACTATCCATGTACTCTCTACTAGAAAGTAACCCGTTAAACTACGATTTTAACTTTCAACGGGTTACTGCAAGGAGGTTTTCCTTTGCCCTAAACGTGAGGGGAAGAGGAGGAGGGAAACAGGGAGAAGGAGTAGAAAAAGCTGCTGGTCTTTTGCAGGCCTTACTCAGTCTCACTCACGCTTAGTGCAGATTGCAAGTCTCCAGACTAGACCGTCCGGGGGACATGATTTGAGTCCGCTCAACCCCTCCTGGGGAAATGGATAAGAGAATAGAGGAACAATAGATAAGAAAATGGTGAAAAATACTTTCCTGATTCTAAGCGCTCTTTGGATAAGTATTTTTCGTTTGCCGTTTCTCTTGTCTTTGGCGGAGAAAGTTTTTTTTTTTTTCAAAATAAGGGAAGTGGGTTCAATTGGAAAGGAAGTCAGTTTTTCTTGTTGGCACTACTTACCTGAGTAACATCATCTTGCTTGATAATTTGACAACCTATGCTTTCCGAATACTCGTTCCTCTGAAACGAAATAAAAATAACAATAATAAATTCAGCTTATTCGAAAAATGGAAAGTCGATTTCTGTTTGGGTCTGACCAAAAGCTTGTTTTTATTTCTAGTCGCCAGCCTAGTTACTTTGGTAACGCGACTGTCTTGTAAGCGCTAGGCCGCGGGTTCGATTCCTACCCAAGGCAGATTTTATCCTGAACGAATAATGGGTCGAAAATTCGAGAGCGAGAAAATTGAGAAATCACATTGATTGAATAATGTTCGCTCTCGGAATGGCCGACTTTCTCCTATCCTGTCTTCCTTCTTCGTCGATTTCGGGACGATAAGACCTTATCAGTTACAGTTCCCTCTATCAAACCTCTTGCATTTATAATGAAACTCCTTGTTTCACCGTAACTTTTGATCAGTTTGCCCGCTTTAAATAAAATTTAGCAGACATGTTTACTTGATTACATTGTTTACCATACAGAGGATTTGTAAATGCAATTTCTTTGTGTTATGTCACAACTTTGGTGCTCACTGCAGCATTGTAGGATTTTCCCAATATCTCAATAATCCTAAAATCCAATGTTTACCTACCATGCTGGCACCGGTCGCTATGCGCATTTATATGTCATAGCTACTCATTTTCCTCACGAGGCTGAGTGGGCCCCGCAACAGCCAGTCACGGGATCAATCATTTGCATGATACAAATTTCTTGACCCCGCCGGGAATCGAACCCGGGTCTCCCGCGTGCAAGGCGAGTGCAGTGACCACTACGCCATGGGAGCTGACATTATTATTTACTAGGTGTTGTGGTTCTAGAGATAGAGCGATCAGTGTGTGAAATGTGAATGAGTTCTTGTTCTTATAATATAAGATTTTTACCAACAGAGGGAAGAATTAAAAAAAAAATGTGGGTTTTGAAATTATTGTAAATTCATAGGTATATAAATAAAATAACATTTTATAACTAAAAAATGTTTGGAACTTGGAAGCTCCGCTTTAACCTTAATCCACAATAAGTTGAACTTGGACCAAGTTGGATACTTTGAAACTCCCATTGATTGTGGTCCTTGCTACTCACAGTCGAGCAGCCCCTTAGAGTAACTCCGTACATTACACGTACATACCTTACTTGCTCTCCCTCACTTTCTGGTCCGCTCGTCCCCTCGATTCACTTAATATATCCAGGTTCGACTGTATTGTTTAATACGAAACCAGTTCACCGTAATACTATGGTTCATGGCTTAAAGGCAGAGAGAGAGAGAGAAGAGAAAGAGGAAGATAGGGACAAATTTCTTGACCCCGCCGGGAATCGAACCCGGGTCTCCCGCGTGCAAGGCGAGTGCAGTGACCACTACGCCATGGGAGCTGACATTATTATTTACTAGGTGTTGTGGTTCTAGAGATAGAGCGATCAGTGTGTGAAATGTGAATGAGTTCTTGTTCTTATAATATAAGATTTTTACCAACAGAGGGAAGAATTAAAAAAAAAATGTGGGTTTTGAAATTATTGTAAATTCATAGGTATATAAATAAAATAACATTTTATAACTAAAAAATGTTTGGAACTTGGAAGCTCCGCTTTAACCTTAATCCACAATAAGTTGAACTTGGACCAAGTTGGATACTTTGAAACTCCCATTGATTGTGGTCCTTGCTACTCACAGTCGAGCAGCCCCTTAGAGTAACTCCGTACATTACACGTACATACCTTACTTGCTCTCCCTCACTTTCTGGTCCGCTCGTCCCCTCGATTCACTTAATATATCCAGGTTCGACTGTATTGTTTAATACGAAACCAGTTCACCGTAATAATAACTATGGTTCATGGCTTAAAGGCAGAGAGAGAGAGAGAAGAGAAAGAGGAAGATAGGGAGAGAGAGAGAGAGAGAGAGATGGAGGGAAGGAAAACTATTTAGTCTAATCATATGCAGGGCTTTGTAGTCAAGTACTGGGAGATAGAGATAGAAATAGAAAGAATGAAGGATAAAGAAAGAGAGGGATTGAACGAAGAATGGAAAAAAAGATAGAGAGATATAGCGAGGGAGATAAAGAGAGATGTAAGGAGGGAGATGGAGATAGGGAAAGTGAGAATATAGAGGGGGAGAGAGTGAGAGGGAGGAGCAAGGAGGGGAGAGAGAAAGAGAGCATTTCATAAGTTGAACATAAAAAAGCAGGATAACATCAAAGAGAATATTTTTATTTTCCCACGTTGAGAGATATTAAAAGAGAGAGAGAGAGAGAGAGAGAGAGAGAGAGCCATAGAGATAATGGAGGAGAGAGAAGGAAAGAATGGGGATAAACGAACATAAGAGATGGAGAAAAGTAGAGAGAGAGGAGAGAGTAATAAAAGGAAGAAGGGAGGGAGAGAGAGAGAGAGGGGAATAAAAAGGAGGAGAAAAGGAGAGAGAGAGCCATAGAGATAATGGAGGAGAGAGAAGGAAAGAATGGGGAGAGAAAGAGAGAGAGGGAGGGAATGAGGAGAAAAGGAGAGAGAGAGAGATAGGGGAATAAAAGGAAGGAGAGAGAGAGAGGACTAGTACAAACATCACATACTCATAATACTCCTACAAAGAGGAAAAGAAAAATTGTTGAAAATGGAAGAGAAAGTATTTGGAGAGAGAGAGAGAGGGAGGGAGTGAAAGAGAGAGAGAGGAAGAGGGAGGGAGAGAAAATGGGGAGTTAAAGGGAGAGATTATTTTTCATATTTTTTCGAGTATCCACTCATGTGTTTCCTTCTCTCTCTTTCCTCCTCCATTCCTCCTCCTTCTCCCCTTCTCGTTTTTCTCTTTTTCCATTTCTTCCTTCCCCCTCTCTCTCCCCTCCTTTTCCCCTTCTCTCCTCTTTTTCTCTTCTTCGGCCTCTTCCTCTTCTTCTTAATCTCTTGTCTCTCTCATCTTTCATACCTTTCATCCTTTTCTTTTCATCTTGAAACGTTTTTTTCTTTGTGCGTTTCTAGTAGGCATTGTAGGCTACGTTTTGCATAGTGAAATATTTAAAACCCAATGGCCTCCTTCTTTCCTTGAAGGCAAACATGGGATTCACTACGGAGCTTGCTTAAGAGGAAATAGAAGATTCAGAAGGTTGATACTCAGGAGGAGGTGAAAAAGTGAAAAAGGAGGGGGAAGGGAAATCTCATCCATCTTGGTCAGCTATCGTCTTCACCCCCCTCCCCCCCCCACCCATGGGGTGGTGACACATGACAAGGTTTATTGAAAGCTACTGGGCTATTAAATTACCCTCCCTCCCACATGGGTAGTGTCTCCCCCTACATGGGTAGTGCCCCCCCACATACAGGGTGTAGATACCTAGGTATAGTATCTGGTCCCTGGTCCGTGTTTACGATATATGTATGTACCTATGTACCTACACCGTACATAATACATACGTGTGTTATATGTACTGAGATATTGCTGGAGTAAGGTAATGTTTACAGGGTGTCACAGTTGCATGTACCTAGTATGTAAGATATCTCACCAATCCCATTCACTGCATTGAAACAACTGCTGCATTAGACTCCTGTGCTCTGTGTCGCGGTCGTATCATGCCCATCACATAGTATGCCTCTCACCAGATAAGCAAGAAGAAACACAATACTCCCCATTCAGGTGCTGGGAAAACACCAAAAATAGCTGAAAGTAACACTCAATGCTTCCAATTTGGGTGCTGGGCTGCTGTGTCAACACGAGAACTCCAGAGAGTAACCCGTCGAAATATTTTCAGTCGATAAACGAGCTCTAATTTGTCGATTTTGGGCATGGAACCCGGGACAGTAAACAAGAGCCACCCTGTATGTATCCCATATGACCTATATCTTGGACGTGTTCAAGATATAGGTCATATGGGAAGTGTGTGTAAGGAAAGGAAGATGAAGGAAAGAAGGGAGAAGGAAGTCTATAGAAAGATGAAGGAAAGAAGGGAGTAGGAAGTGTATAGGAAAATGAAGGAAAGGGAAAGAATAGAGACATAAAGGACAACAGATTGATGAAGAGATAGGACAGCAAAATAGACAGCTTTTGGGGACAATATACAGATACAGGATTTATTATTATTAACACGGTAGATATACAACTTCCTCTCCCTCCTAGGTATTATTGTTCTTTAATACAGGGAGTAGTTACTTATCGGGGCTTTTTAGCTTCTTTTTTTTTTTTTTTTACAGGATGCAATAATGTTCCATCCAGTTGTGATAGGGTAAAAAAAAAAGACTTTGAATTTTTTAGATAATATTTTTAAATTACAATACAGCAATAATAAAATTATTAAGGAAAAAAAAAAAAAAAAAAAAAAAAAAAAAAAAAAAAAAAAACAAAAAACAACTGTAACAAAAAATATATAGAAAAAAAAACGATTTCTTAGAAATATGTATATTTAATTAAAAAAATAATTTCCATCCTACTGGATGAGGTCTAATGTCTAATTGGTCAAAAAAGAGACTAAAGAGGTAAAACTAGTAAAATTCAGAATAAAAATGACATTTAAAATGTAAAATTTAATCCCCTTCTAGCACCAAAAAAGCAGGAGTATCCAATTCAATGGACAAAAAACCCTCCCCACCTGTTTCATTCAGAATATTTTGTCCCACAATTTACGATGAAACGTTGAAAAATGTTGTAAAAAAACACAATTTTCCTTTTAAAATTACACGTTTCAAAGTTGAAATGTGTAATTTTGATGAAAAATATCTTCCCTCATATTATGACATTATCTTTAGCATAAATTTAAATAATTTTATTTGCTTTCGTTTTTTAGAAAATGAATTTTTCACAAAAAGGCACTCTAACCTTTTCTCGCTTTTCAGCTTGAAAGTTCAAGGTACCTTGGAGTTTGGGAATTCAAAATCTTCTTCAGCAATTTCAGCACACAATCTTTGTAACACCACAAACTCCGCGAAGTAAATGAAAGAATTCGGCACTTTCATATTATGACATTATCTTTAGCATAAATTTAAATAATTTTATTTGCTTTCGTTTTTTAGAAAATGAATTTTTCACAAAAAGGCACTCCTCTAACCTTTTCTCGCTTTTCAGCTTGAAAGTTCAAGGTACCTTGGAGTTTGGGAATTCAAAATCTTTTTCAGCAATTTCAGCACACAATCTTTGTAACACCACAAACTCCGCGAAGTAAATGAAAGAATTCGGCACTTTTAGGTACCTGTTTATTTTTTGGGGGATAAAAACCGCATTTCTCACCTTCTTCATCTCGGATTTCCAAAGTTCAAAAAGCTCCGTACATCTTTTACAGTTTACACCATTAGGCAAAGGCGCTGAAATATTTACTTTCCTCTTAATTTAATTAATCAGGAACTTTTTAGTCCAAAGGCATTACCACTAAACACCTTGTTTAGGATTTTCAGCCTCCGAATACGCTCGATGTAAATCTCAGAAAGGATTAGGTACGGGAGAGAGAGAGCCATAGAGATAATGGAGGAGAGAGAAGGAAAGAATGGGGATAAACGAACATAAGAGATGGAGAAAAGTAGAGAGAGAGGAGAGAGTAATAAAAGGAAGAAGGGAGGGAGAGAGAGAGAGAGGGGAATAAAAAGGAGGAGAAAAGGAGAGAGAGAGCCATAGAGATAATGGAGGAGAGAGAAGGAAAGAATGGGGAGAGAAAGAGAGAGAGGGAGGGAATGAGGAGAAAAGGAGAGAGAGAGAGATAGGGGAATAAAAGGAAGGAGAGAGAGAGAGGACTAGTACAAACATCACATACTCATAATACTCCTACAAAGAGGAAAAGAAAAATTGTTGAAAATGGAAGAGAAAGTATTTGGAGAGAGAGAGAGAGGGAGGGAGTGAAAGAGAGAGAGAGGAAGAGGGAGGGAGAGAAAATGGGGAGTTAAAGGGAGAGATTATTTTTCATATTTTTTCGAGTATCCACTCATGTGTTTCCTTCTCTCTCTTTCCTCCTCCATTCCTCCTCCTTCTCCCCTTCTCGTTTTTCTCTTTTTCCATTTCTTCCTTCCCCCTCTCTCTCCCCTCCTTTTCCCCTTCTCTCCTCTTTTTCTCTTCTTCGGCCTCTTCCTCTTCTTTTCGAAAAAAATACCTTCAAGTCTTTCGATGATCATTTGCAAATGAGAAAAAGTGGAGGGAGGGGAGGTATCGAAGTGGAAATTCGAAAGGGACTATATAGCGACTTAAATCCTTTGTGTTCTTTCACTGCGAAAGAGTTATAAATCAGACATCGCATTGAGACTTGGGTTTTAGTTTCTGTGTGTTTTGAAGAGAAAGGAGAAGGGGGAGGAGGAGAAGAAGAGGAGAAATAGGGGAAAGAGGAGGAGAAGAAGGAGCATTTAGGAGGAGAAGCGGAAAAAGGAGAGGTATTTGGGTTTTAAGTAGGAGAAAGAAGAGGAATGAGAGGAGGAGGTGGAAAAAAGGACATCTTGAAACGTTTTTTTCTTTGTGCGTTTCTAGTAGGCATTGTAGGCTACGTTTTGCATAGTGAAATATTTAAAACCCAATGGCCTCCTTCTTTCCTTGAAGGCAAACATGGGATTCACTACGGAGCTTGCTTAAGAGGAAATAGAAGATTCAGAAGGTTGATACTCAGGAGGAGGTGAAAAAGTGAAAAAGGAGGGGGAAGGGAAATCTCATCCATCTTGGTCAGCTATCGTCTTCACCCCCCTCCCCCCCCCACCCATGGGGTGGTGACACATGACAAGGTTTATTGAAAGCTACTGGGCTATTAAATTACCCTCCCTCCCACATGGGTAGTGTCTCCCCCTACATGGGTAGTGCCCCCCCACATACAGGGTGTAGATACCTAGGTATAGTATCTGGTCCCATGGCTTATTTATCATGATTTCATGATATTGTATGGTAGGGAAATGATTCATGTGCCATGTGCATGCTGTGCAGTGCGGTTGTTTTTTTACCCTATTTATGGTTTTTACCCTTTATCCATGGTTTTACCCTTCTTATCCGCCCTGTTTTGTACTTTACCCTTTACCTACCTTGTTTTTACCTCCTTTCTTTTAACCTGTCCTATTTTTACCCCTTACTTACCCTATTATTTACCCTTTATCCGTAGTTTTACCCTTTTCATCCACCCTATTTTTTGCCTTACCCTTGTGCCATGTGCATGCTGTGCAGTGCGGTTGTTTTTTTACCCTATTTATGGTTTTTACCCTTTATCCATGGTTTTACCCTTCTTATCCATCCTGTTTTGTACTTTACCCTTTACCTACCTTGTTTTTACCTCCTTGCCGTTTACCCTTCCTATTTTTACCCCTTACTTACCCTAATATTTACCCTTTATTCGTAGTTTTACTCTTTTTATCCACCCTATTTTTTGCCTTACCCTTCTTTACCTACCTTGTTTTTACCTCCTTTCTTTTTACCTGTCCTATTTTTACCCCTTACTTACCCTATTAATTACCCTTTATCCGTAGTTTTACCCTTTTTTCCGCCCTGTTGTGTCCCTTACCCTTTACCTACCTTGTTTTTACCTTCTTACTCTTTACTCAGCCTGGTTTTACCCTTTACTCCTCCTTGTCTTTATCCCTTACTTACCTTATTATTACCTTCTTAGTCCTTACTCTTAACCCATCCTGTTCTTAACCCTTACATCTTACCCTTTACCTATTTTATTTTCACCCCCTGTGTTTTACGGTTTACCCAACTATAGTTTACTGGTTTTACCCTGTTTTTACTACCTCACCCTTGTCTCACACTGTTTTTACCTCCTTACCCATCTTATGCTTTGTTGAAACAAATTGAAACCGTATACTATCTCTCTCCCTCTCTTTCTTTCCCACAACACTTCTGGGGTAATATTTATGATCCAAGAGTCACACATTAGGGAGAGAGAGAGAGAGAGAGAGAGGTGGGAGAGAGGGGGAGGGAGAGAGGAAAGAGGGAGGGAAGGATACCCCTTACTTACCCTATTATTTACCCTTTATCCGTAGTTTTACCCTTTTCATCCACCCTATTTTTTGCCTTACCCTTCTTTACCTATCTTGTTTTTACCTCCTTACTCTTTACTCAGCCTGGTTTTACCCTTTACTCCTCCTTTTACTCTTTACCCTTTACTCTTTATCCCTCACTTACCTTATTATTACCTTCTTAGTCCTTACTCTTAACCCATCCTGTTCTTAGCCCTTACATCTTACCATTTACCCATTTTATTTTCACCCCCTGTGTTTTACGGTTTACCCAACTATGGTTTACTGTTTTACCCTGTTTTGACTACCTCACCCTTGTCTCACACTGTTTTTACCGCCTTCTTATTCTTTGTTGAAACAAAATTGAAACCGTATACTATCTCTCTCCCTCTCTTTCTTTCCCACAACACTTCTGGGGTAATATTTATGATCCAAGAGTCACACATTAGGGAGAGAGAGAGGGAGAGAGGAAAGAGGGAGGGAAGGAGAGAGAGAGGGCGAAAGAGGAGGGAGAGGGAGAAAACAAACTGCATTTCTTTTGCTCCATAAAATCATAAAAAATGAGCAAACATATAAATAAAAAAAACGCTGCGAGTTTGCTGTGAGTTCCGGTCGTAAATACCAGAATAATCAGCACAAAGTAAGATCTTCTTGCTGAAAGGAAATGAATAAGTCCGCAGTCCCCATTCCGCGGAGTGGGGTCGCCTCAGGGTTATGGGGATCGTAGAATGGGGATGTCTTGTATTTTCTATTACGAAATGAATAGGTTCCCTTTCCGCGGAGTGGGGTCTTCCCGGAGTTATGAGGAATAGGGATCGTGGAATGGGGATGTCTTGTATTTTCTACAAAATAATAGGTTCCCTTTCCGCGGACTGGGGTCTCCTCGGGGTTATGAGGAGTGGGGATCATGGAATGGGGATGTCTTGTATTTTCTACGAAATGAACACGTCCCCAGTCCCTATTCCGCGGAGTGGGGTCTCCCCGGGGCTCATGAGGAGTGGGGATCGTGGAATGGGGATGTACAATGTACATATTGTATTTTCTAGGAAATGAATAGGTACGCCCCCAGTCCGCGGACTGGGGTCTCCTCGGGGTTATGAGGAGTGGGGATCATGGAATGAAACGCTGCGAGTTTGCTGTGAGTTCCGGTCGTAAATACCAGAATAATCAGCACAAAGTAAGATCTTCTTGCTGAAAGGAAATGAATACGTCCGCAGTCCCCATTCCGCGCAGTGGGGTCGCTTCGGGGTTATGGGGATCGTGGAATGGGGATGTCTTGTATTTTCTACGAAATGAATAAGTTCCTAGTCCGCGGACTAGGGTCTCCTCGGGGTTATGAGGAGTGGGGATCATGGAATAGGGATGTCTTGTATTTTCTAGGAAATGAATACGTCCCCAGAGTCCTTGGAGTGGGGTCTTCCCGTGGTTATGGGGAGTGGGGATCGTGGAATGGGGATATCTTGAGTTTTCTAAAAGAGCGTTGACTTGGTGATGTAAATTAGTTTGTGGACTTTGTGGCTGTGCTTGTGTGTATGTATCAGTAATTACTTGAACTTGAACTTGTATCATAAGATTCATAAGTAAATGCTTGTGCCACGGATGGGGGAAAATTTGCACCCACAATTTGGGCAAAGCGCCTGAATTTGTCAGTCCCAGGATACATTACCGCCAGCTCTTCAATTCTGAACCACCCGTCTTGTGGTTTGCTTCACTCCAAACTTGTGCCCACTCTGAGGCTTAGGTGGTGGGAGCGGATGCCCCAAAGGATGAGTTAAGCTTATACAGATCTGTGAATCCTTCTTGTAGAGCTGTAAATAAAATTCTGTTCTAAACTACAAATAATCTAAAATCTAGATCTAACTAGATGATGCATAAGACACGAAAAGTGCATCTAGAAATGCAAAAAAATTGAAGGAAAACAAACATAGAAGAAACAAATGGAAAATATCGAGGAAAATAAGGTTAAGAAAATAACTCAACTTATATGTATTTATTTTGTATGAAATTTATTACATTGTGTGTTTCTCCTTGTTTATTTACATGCAATTGCTCAGCATTATATTTGAATATCGTGTGTGTGTTTCCATGTTGGTACGCTGGTACTAATGTGTTCTGAGCTTTTTACAATCGCGAAGAAAGAAAAATGGAAGATTAAACAAAAACAGAGGAAAGAAAAATTGAGATTTCATCATTGGAATATTGGAGAAGATTAAAGGTAGAAACACACTACCCTCACGTCACTTGAGCTCATGTGACGTGAGGGCAGTGTAGCCATCGTGAATGAATGAATTTTGAACCACACCTTTTTGACTCCCCATGAGCTCACGTGACGTGAGGCAGTGTGTTCTACCTTACGGAGATATTTTACCTATGATTACAAAGAGAGCGAGAGAGAGAGAGAGCTGAAATCTGTATATGGAAATGTCACAGACATTTTCAGTGCTACATAGCTGGATCTGTTTATGTAAATACCTATGTATTTATGTTTATACTTACCTATGTTATCTATCTACCCAATATGTATGCTGGTATTGCGGGTAGCATAAACAAAACACATACAAAGATAACCTTTGTATGAGCAACGGCTCCCAAACCTAGTAAAACTGTAAACTATAGTAGAATAGAATAGAATAGAATAGAATGTACCTTGATAAAGAGAACCAAAAAGGCAGATATATTTTGCAGAACTTCAAAGAATTATTATAGTTTATTTGTTAAAAGCCGACATGTTTCGGAGGCACTCCCTCCGGCTTTTAACAAATAAACTATAATAATTCTTTGAAGTTCTGCAAAATATATCTGCCTTTTTGGTTCTCTTTATCAAGTTGACCCACAGAACTTATATAATAATGACTGCTGAAACCCTCCAAGAGAGAATGTACCTTGTTTATCCTGCCAGAATGAGACTGAAAAGTCCCTTTATTCCCGCAGGACATGCACTCACGCAGATCTCCTTGCGGCAGATCAGAGGGTAATCTTCGTCTCGAATTTCTGGGGAAGGAAGTTTTGATGAGAAAGAAGAGGACACGGAAAGTAAAGTAAGTACCTATAGGTACAATCTACAAAGAGCTAACAAACATAGCTCCTGGTTTGGGTACCACTTTTTTCCACTCTATTCAAAATGGCAAACCCAATGACGTCGGTTTCTTGACACGGAATAAATGAGCTCTCTGGTTTGACTTCCCCAAGATGAGTTTGTTTAACTCATGTATCTCATGATGATGAGCATTTAAATCTTGAAATATGAGTACCCACCTTATATCTTGATGTACCAGCTTTACGTTATCAACAGGAACATTCATCTTGATCCCTTTTCTTTCTCTCTCTTTCTTTCATCCTTTGTTTAACCGCCCCCCTCTCTCTCTCTCCTCCTTTCTCTCTCTCTTTTTGATGGGGTTTCTCTTTCTTTCCCCTTTATCTTCTGTATTTTCTTCCTCCATTTTAGTCTTTTTCTCCCTTCATTTCATCTTCTTTTGATATCTCTCTCCGTTCCTCCTACACTCCCTGATAGCCTCTCACTTGTAGTTCCAGCATAATTATCACATCACCACTACGGACACCATCTGTTGTGAGATTCACAGCTGTGTTATGTGTGCTCGTTTTACTTCTCGTCTGGTCAATTATCAAACGTCTCGTGTATCCCTTTCTACAGTATCCTTTCCCTTGATCTGTTCCATTCTCGTTCTCTAACTGTCCATTTCTCCCTCCTCTTGACTGTTCCTTTCTTTAGTTTTCACTCCCTTCTTCCCTTCCTTGTTCGCTTTCTATCCCTCTCTCCTACACAGTTTGTTTTACCTTACGTCTTTCTGTCCTTTCTCTCCCTCCCTCCTCTCTCCCTCCCTGTCTCTATCTCTCTCTCCCTCACCTCTTTTCTTCTTACTCGCACCTTTTACGCTACTGATCTGAGCATATACCTACTTTCTCTTACCTTTTGATCATCTCTTCTTTCTCTTTTTGTCTTTGTCTTCTTATTCCTCACCTCTCTTTCCTTATCCATCCGTCTCCGCTCTCTCCTTAATCTTTTTCTCATGTTTTCTTTCTCAAGAATCTTTGCGAGCCCATAAATTTCCTTCCTCCAATCCTCCAAAATCTCGTTTGAAAACATCCAAAATATCACATTAGATTCAGGAGGTGAGATATGTTAGAGGACTTATCTTATTTTAATCCTCTCTCCCTCCCTGTCTCTATCTCTCTCTCCCTCACCTCTTTTCTTCTTACTCGCACCTTTTACGCTACTGATCTGAGCATATACTTTCTCTTACCTTTTGATCATCTCTTCTTTCTCTATTTGTCTTTGTCTTCTTATTCCTCACCTCTCCTTCCTTATCCATCCGTCTCCGCTCTCTCCTTAATCTTTTTCTCATGTTTTCTTCCTCAAGAATCTTTGCGAGCCCAAAATTTGTTCCTTCCTCCAATCCTCCAAAATCTCGTTTGAAAATATCCAAAATATCATATTAGATTCAGGAGGTGAGATATATTAGAGGAGTTATCTTATTTTAGGAGGATGGTAAAATGGTGGGGGGATGAGCGGAAGAGGAAAGTTGGCCGGGAGGAGGATAGATGGATTCCTGGGTAAAGCGCTGGGGGGGAGGAAGAGGCGGATGGATCGAGGGCGAGGAGAAGCGAAGAACATTGAGGAGGGGGAAAAGAGGGAGACATCAGGTTCGCGGATGAAAAGTTCCAGCGGAAAGTTGACAAAGCAAAGGGGGGAGGCAAATGGTTCGAGAGCTAACAGAGGGCGGAAAACCTTTGAGGAGCAAAGAGGGGTATGTATGGGTGGGAGATGGGTTCTAGGGCCAAAGTTGACATTTGGGGGGTAAGGGGTGGAGATAGATGAGTTTGCAGAACTTCAAACAATTATATTGGGGAAGTATTAGTATATGAAATATACTTTATGTGTATAGGTACCTATATGAAATGTATTTTTGTTTGCTTCCTGTTCCTTATGGCAGTTCGAGGTTCGCTTCATACTAAAAAAAAACTATAATTATATAGAGAGAGGGTGAGAGAGAGGGAGAGAGAGGGAGAGGGAGAGAGAGGGAGAGAGAGAGAGAGAGAGAGAGAGAGAGAGAGAGAGAGAGAGAGAGAGAGGAACTATAAAGATGAGTTATTTTATAGTCCTGAAATCGAAAAGAATTCCGATATCGAAGAGAAAAATAGAGGACAGTAAAAGCGAAAACGAGTCATTTTGGGAACGACCCTTAATAGTTTGAAATAAAGTTAGCTTCAAGCGGGAATCGAACCCACATTAGCAGGTATCTATACGATACAAGAAAATAAGATGGATACAAAATGAAAATACAAATCAGACATTTTTTTAATGGCCATCTTGAATAGTGTCTGATGTAACTTTTGCGGTCATTTTGTCATGCTGCTAGCAATTATTGGATCCACTTGTATCCTAAAAAAACTCACCTAAAAATAGGCCAGAATCTAGTTAATACATCCACTAAAGTAGGGTGTGTAATACAAACATATAAGTTGATTAAATTTTCTTTTTCTCCTATCAGAAGAAATAAAGAGCCGCCACATGTGCAAACTAAAAGCGCAATAATATTTCCATTTTGTATGCAATTTAGTGCTTGCTTTCTATTTTGTGCTTGTCTTCAGATAGCAACAAGGAGTGCATTTAATATGCACCTATAATATGCACCTTGCACCCCCACCTATATGTAATATGCAAGGAAATTGTGTACTTGTGAGACACGTCATTTTGATCTCTTTCCTTCTTCTCTTTCTCTTTCCCCTTCTCTTCCTACCCCTCCTTTGTCTTTTTCTCTCTATTTATCCATTTTTCTCTCTCTTTCGTTATCCTTCATTATCTCACTTCCCTTCATTAACTTTCTCTTCTTCCTCTCTTAATTGTCTTTTTTTTTCGACCTTCTTTCTCCTTTTCTCTTTTTTCTAATTGTCTATTCTACTCTCTTCCTCCTTCTATTCTCCTTTCTCTTAAAATTAGGTACACATCGACTTATATTATGTTCTCTCTCTCTCTCTCTCCCTTTCTCTTTTTCTTAATAAATTGTCTACTTACTTTATTCTTAGAATTTAAACTGTGTCAGGTATGATTACTCGTCACAAATGTCTTTCCTCGATTACCTAATAGGTACATACTTTGCCAAATTGTAAGTATATCTACCTATGACTTGAACTCGAACCACCAACCTCCACATCCGAAGTCCAGAACAACAACCACTACACCACTGGCGTTAAAATTATCTTCTCTTTCTCTTTCCCCTTCTCTTCCTACCCCTCTTTGTCTTTTTCTCTCTATCTATCCATTTTTCCCTCTCTTTCGTTATCCTTCATTATCTCACTTCCCTTCATTAACTTTCTCTTCTTCCTCTCTTAATTGTCTATTTTATTTTTCTTCTTTTCTTCGACCTTCTTTCTCCTTTTCTCTTTTTCCTAATTGTCTATTCTACTCTCTTTCCTCCTTCTATTCTCCTTTCTCTTAAAATTAGGTACACATCGACTTATATTATGGTTCTCTCTCTCTCTCTTTTTCTTAATAAATTGTCTACTTACTTTATTCTTAGAATTTAAATTGTTTTAGGTACGAGTATGATTACTCGTCACAAATGTCGTTCCTCGATTACCTAATAGGTACTTTGCCAAATTGTATAATTACCTATGACTTGAACTCGAACCACCAACCTCCACATTCTTGTTACCCGTGACTGTCCTCAAACAATCATGAGTGTGAGTCCCTCTTTTCCTGTGTCTAACTGTTTATCTCACCTAAAGTTTCTCTTCATAGTTCCCCCTTTCCCTCTTACAATTCCCTTCATCTCACCACTCCCTTCTGTTTAGTATGTAATACATTACCGAGTAACGATCCATTCAAAATGACATTTTGCAGAGATTCGAACCCAAAACTTCCCAGCTTACAGAGAATAATCTGATCAATAATAAAATCTGACACAAAATCCTAAAGTATCCTTTGCAAATCACCATACCCACAGCTCACCATGGATTGAAGATAGGGGTATTACAAAACTTCCCAGCTTACAGAGAATAATCTGATCAATAATAAAATCTGACACAAAATCCTAAAGTATCCTTTGCAAATCACCATACCCGTTACAACTCAACATGGATTGAAGATAGGGGTATTGACAATTCGTGTGCCGGGAAAGTTTGAGACGATAAGCCCCTAGTTGTTGAATCCTGACCCGTCTTTGTATTTTCCCTCCTACCTCCTAGTCTTTTTTACCTCCTAACTCGTAGCCTTTTCTCTCTCCTAACTCCTAGTCAAGATACAACAAAGAATAAAAATCCCGAGTTCAAGAGTGTGTAAAGACCTTGTTGACTTGCGCCCCATGCCTTCCATCTGTTTGTGCACAAAGGTCAAGGTAATTTGTCCTCCAGAAGTGACAGTAGCGCTCGCAGAGGACTAATGAGACGGCATTATGTTGCTGTCTTTGGAAGGAGTAGGAGGGCAGTGGCGTATCATTCATGGAAGCGAGGGCAGCACTGCTTCTCTTCCTCTGTACAATTTTTCCTCATTCCCCACTTAACACTTGTGCCAGGTAGAATTGACAGGCGGACCTGATCAGGTGTACCTGTCAGGTCTA
>NW_007379378.1:0-1833 GCF_000475195.1 Diaphorina citri | reverse complement strand
TTTTTTTTTCAAATACTTACGTATTCCGCAAATGTAATAGAAAGTCGTGTGATGTTCACACCAGATTTTTTTATCTTGATACCTGATAATTTCGAAGTTCGAAGTGGATAAACGTGGACTTTCTTAACGTTATGTGATGAATCTGATTTTATGAGCCACTATTTAAAATAAATAAATACACCTTGGATAAAAATTAACGAAGGTGTCCCGGGGGAGTTTTGTGGTGAAGCTGAGAGCCTCTTCACATTTTTGTGAGTATCATAAGTCGTAACATTTCTAAGAGCCACACAAGATTCCTATTTTTATCAATTCTCTTTCGCAGAATCGTATTAAGCTTAACCCGACCTATAGGACTGTTTGCCCCTACACTTTTTTTTTTCTAGTTAAGCAAGGTCTTTTTACTGAATTGTTAGTTGTATGTATATATAGATGTAGATCTGTCCTAGGACAGGTTTCAACACGACGTTCTCCACTTTTCTCGATCTTGGGCGTCCTCCTTATGTGTTATTTTTTAACCCATCAAATATACGAGACCTTGTTTAGACTGTTGGGGTAAAGGGACTTTTCAGTCCTATTCGGGCAGGATAAACAAGGTATATTCTATTCTATTCTATCTGTTTGGGTTAAAGTTCGCGGAGAGCCGGGCGGGAATCGAATCCGCAACGTTCCTGTTTGGTCAGTATAGGCACTAGAAACGATTGGTTCTACTCTTTTCACTCAGTTTCTGTCTTCTTTCCCTTCTTCTCTCGATCTCCTCCTTTATTCTCCTCTTTCTTCACTTCATAGTCCATTTCCTCGTAAGAGCCACATCCGGGAGAGTGGATGGCAACTTGGTTGTACAAGTATTCCTAATGGAGACTTTTTCGTCAGACATTTTCAGCTATGGAGAAACCGATAAACATAAGTCGTACATGGAAACATGATTTCCGTTTCCGGTAAAACATGAAAATTTGTACGGGTTTTGCAATCTTGTCGCAAACATTGTCGGCATACAGTAACTGTTAGTTTGCTCACACTAGTGTGAGACATACATATCGGTATGAGTAGTGACATAGTGGGGTAGAAAATAAATTATGCAACCAGCAACGACGTATTGTAACACACAAATCTCCTGCTGAAACTTCAAACAAAACAGGACAGAGTCCTTTTTGCGAATTCTGTGTTCCAAATCTCGCTAAAATTAGTTTCTCTGGTATATGTTTCAATTGTTTCATATATGTTTTTAATTTGCGTAGGGTCAATTCGGTATCCAGTACGTGTTTTGAAGCCCTGGTGACCAAGACACATAACACTCCCATAACCTGGTACAGAATACGCCCATAACCCGTTGACCCATTTCCCAATTAGGAACACTTGAAGTCTAATTACAATGTCCCTTGGTTTTTAATTTGCGTAGGGTCAATTCGGTATCCAGTACGTGTTTTGAAGCCCTGGTGACCAGGACAGACACATAACACTCCCATAACCTGGTACAGAATACGCCCATAACCCGTTGACCCATTTCCCAATTAGGAACACTACTTGAAGTCTAATTACAATGTCCCTTGTGTGTGTTCTTTCAAGTCGTCTGACCTATTTCACTATCTCTTTTGTGGATCTTTATTTTATAAAAATGAACTCATATGTGGAAAAATTGAATTTTACGTCATAACCCTATGGTTTTGTTGAATGAATGTCATAATCGTATTTTATATTTCTGTTTTTGGTCTTTCTGGGACTGTCCAGCACACTGATATCTTTTCTTTTTCACATCTGCGCACGCGGGAGACCCGGGTTCGATTCCCGGCGGGGTCAAGAAATTTGTATCATGCAAATGATTGATTCCGTGACTGG